>NC_134400.1:77076545-77161632 GCF_050003625.1 Haematobia irritans | reverse complement strand
TCGACGTGTGGACATCGCTCCTTAATACAGAAAGAATATATGGTATGTGCAAATCCCACTTACGATGATCACTCTCATTTTTCAGGTACAATCGAATTTTAGAGATTATCTCCCTATTCGCCCTTTCAGAGGCGTTGGCCTGGGGGGGAGTATAATCCTGTTCTAATATAGGTAACTCCATATAGAGAAAAAAATTCGTTAATATCCTTAGATGTGAATTGTTTTGCGTTATCGCTGTGTATATACTGTGTCAATTACTGAAAGGGAGGTTGCGGATCGTATTGGTTCAAGGAACAAAAACTTGGTGTAGTGGTCGATAACTATGAACAAGTATGAATTCTTAGAAGTTGAGCAAGGGTAAGGGCCAAGGAAATCGCAATACAGACGTTGGAATGGGCGAAAAGTATTGTACGAATCACCCATAGGTGGTTTTAAGATTTGATTTGGCGCCTTGATGATTTTGCAGTCATCACAACTATTTACATAGTTCTTTACGTCCCTTGCCATCAATGGCCAATAATATTTCTGTCTTGCTCGATATAAGGTCTTGAAAAATCCACCGTGAGCGGTGTAGTCATGAGCTAACTGCATGGCCTTCTTATGCAATGTACATAAGAAGAAACTTTCCTCTTCGTCCCCAATACCTTGACGAAATCTTACCCTTTTATATAAATGTTTTCCCATCACACATAGATCTGGCAAATTTTAAAGATTCCTTGAAACATGTTCCTTAATCTCGACGTATTCCTGAGAATCAAAATCAGACGAAGTCAAATCTATCTCTGGGAAGCAATCCACTTCTACAGCATCGACGTCGAACAGAGACAAAGTGTCGGGAACAACATTCAAGGTACCTTCCATTTTAAAATCAAATCCCTGTAAGGCAAGGCTCCACCTTGCAAGTCTACCGCTAAGATCTTTTTGTGCCATTAGCCACTTTGTTACGATCCCTTCACTTACAGTTCAGGAGATCCGATATTAAGGAAGTCAAAAGGCATGGTCACTTTAAGATTGGTTAGCTCTGCCGTGGCGAGGTTACTTGACCCTTACTAACCGATACGTAACATTAGAAAATTCATGCCTCTATACAACCACACAAATTTAATATATAACCTGAGATAAAACAACAACAAGTTTTATGGGATTTGCAATACTACAGAAATCCAAAATAACCTATTAGTGACCGGTGTAATCGTCACTGGAGTGCACTTATCCCTCCCTAATTAAGTTTGTACACCAATGGTAATCTAAGCACTCTAAATTGAAATTGATTACCCCTAATTTACCACTTTTTACATCATTATCTAGCTCTTACGTTAACCTTCTTTTCACAAATAAAAGGAATTAATAATTCATGTTTTTGCACATTTTATTTATTAATAAAGATTAATACTGGGAACAAAAAAAATGTTTCTATCGTTAGGTATGTAAAGTGAATTTTCTCTTACAGCTAGTGGTATTAACATGGATATACTAATGTATAAATACAAGTTTACTTGTTTCCTTTAAATACAAGTTTTCTTGTTTCCTTCATTTAATTTCTAATTCGCTTGATCTTATTTACTTAGTATATGTCACAAGCAAGAGAATATTTCTTTAATGCAATCTTTTCAGCTAAATAAATCCAAACCAACTTCTCTTGAATGTGGTACATTATAATCTTAGGTCTACTTGCAATAGTTAATAATACATTGAATTTTGAATGATTCCTTTGGGTAAAATCAGCAACTCATTCGGGTAAATATTGATGAAAGAATCTGGCAACTCTGAATCTTGTTATTCACTAATTTTAGCTTTGGTGATATGATTTGTTCTTCTTTCCTATTTCTCTCAAAGGCAGAGTTATTCGATTGAATACAAATCTCACATTCTCTCTTTTAATGGTTATATTTTTGGCTCTTTTATTAATAAATAATGGTTTATCTTTTTGTTGTTTTTTTCGATCTTTTGAGATCTCAAGCTCGAAAAAAACAGAAAAACTTTTAATAATGGTTTATTTTAAGTTGGACTTTTGCATATGTTAGCATAATTGATTTAAATATGTAATATCAAATTAAAGCTTTAGAATTGCATTAAAATTGTTTTTACAGGCACATTTCAAATCACATATTTTCTTTTATTCTATTAAGCTTATTTTCAGAATTGAAAATTGTAAACGTTTGTCTTTAAGACTTTATGTCTTTATACTTGAAATGGATTTTCAGCATATTGATTGTAAAACGCTTTTAGAATTTCGAAGTCGAATTTAACGAAATAAGTCTCCATCGATAAAGACATTTATTGGTTACAATATTAACCCTGTAGGAAATTGAGGTGACTTTAAGTTAATAAATTGTAGTCATAACTGAGTCACAGGTGACTCAAATCCTAACTCATTTCCCATGTAAAATCCTATTCAGTTTTAACCCGTGTTGTCATTGGAACGAGTCAGTCCTCGCTCAAACCTGCATAAGCTTCAGCTAACCAAAAGTTAGCTCAAAGTGAGTTAGCTTTAGGCTGATAATATATGAGCATACTATGAGTTAGCTCTTAACTGATTAGTTTATGGTGAGCTCTTTGTGGATAATAAAATATTTTGTTTTTGTTTTATTATTTTTGATTCATTTTATTTCGAATTAATTAAAAAATAATAACAATTCAGATTTTTTAAAATTATTTTACAGTAAATAAAATATAACCTAAGTAAAAATTCGGATAAGTTGAGTTCATCTTGTCTTGAGTTTGAGTGTTGTGTTAATTTTCTCGTTTAACTCGGAGTTGTACCTACTTTTGTAATGACGCACACTGAATGGAAGTGGCATTCGTCAGGGAGGTCCAAAAGGCTTAAGTGTATTTCCCAATATCTTCGTCCTCAAACAGCCATTTAACACTTTTATTCGAAGTTTCCATTTATTCCTTCACTGATAATGATGGGTTCTAGTGGAAATAAGGAAAGTTTAATTATTAAATTGCGTTTGAATTATGCATTTCTATGCTACATACCGCTAACCGTGACAAAAAATTACAAAAGTTCTCTGAAAATAGAAGCTAAATTGAAACAAATATAAAAAGTCAAATCCAAATTGACAGTTATAGAAGCCAATACATATTTTTTGTTTGTTTATTTGAATTGTTTCCATGACTTTACTTCACTTAAATATGCATCAGCTTAGAGTGAGTAAAAAGGTAACTCATTGCTGATCGAGAAAAAGTGAGTTTGGGAAAAATTCAACTGACTCAAGACTGCATAAATAATGAGTTAGCTTAAAGTCGCCTCAAATTAGTTAGTAAAAAGTAAGTTTGATTTTGAGTGAGTTCGAGACATTCCTACAGGGAAGTTAGAATTGTCACATTCGGGTATTTGTTGTTGTAATTATTATTAAAAATTTCTTGTTAGGAATTGTCACTTTTGGGTATTGTTGTAGTTATTGTTTAAATTTCTTGTAGGAATTGTTACATTCAGGTATTTATTGTTGTTGAAAAAAAAAAATTGTCCAATTCTTTTTGACCAATGGGGTGTTCATTACATTGGTTAATACCATTGTTTCATATTTTCACCTATTGACCCTTTTTGATGCGTAAACAAAATAGTCATTCGCCCCCTTTGGTTTTCTAATTCTTTCTTCAATTGGTGTCAACTTTTCTATGAACTTTTCTATGAACAACCGAGCGCATAATTAAAATATTTGTATTACACTTAGCAGGAATTAAGTACAGTATATTCTTTAATTTATTTTATTTTCTCTCGGCAACTGTGACAACGATCCTAATTATTCAATCTCTGCTTAACAACTGACTGATTGTCTTTTGCTTGTCTATGACCAAACTATTATATGATATTGCATCATTTTTTTCATATTTTCTTATTCTTTAATATTCGTTAGCTAACGGTTCCTTCAAACCAGTTTTGGCCCTTATGGTAAAGACAAGTTAAAAGCAAAAAGTCAAATGTGTGAGAGAGTAATCTCAATGTATCTGTGTGCACACAGAAAAAAGTGTCTTCGAAACTAAAGGAAAAAATGTTCATCAATTTAGTTTAGCCATTTTATTTCCATTCAGTTAAATTTTTGTGTGAAATAATAAAATTTACTTGTTTCAGTAAAAAATCCTAAACTGAAAGCAGTTAGGAATAGTTCATTAACTAGAATAAAGCATGGTATTTTACTAATACTGTTTTCTTCGCTGGGTATAAGAATTTACTATTGGAAAAGAAAATTTTATTCACTGATAACAAAGCATTCGTAAAAATAAAAAAAACCCGAACTAAAACCAAGTTTCCTCAAATTTAGTAAGATTTCTTATAAAATGATAATTCTGACTTCCTTTATTATAGAAAGCTTATCATACATACGAATAACACTTGGCATAGAAAAATATTTTAGTTCACACTTGTTAGAATATAGGAAAATTTCCTACATTTCTTTTATCTACCTGTAATCGATACCTGTCATCGATGTAATCGATGTGTTTGCGCGTGGGTTGTTTTTATTTTTAAGTTGGAATCGCGTTGTTATGGTATACGGAGAGATTGTTAAAAAATAATATAGTAAAATAATATTATAAAACAAATAAAATATATAAAATATTTGTTATTTTAAATTAGTGAGAAAAATATTCGTTTTTTTTATAAAAAAGAAACCACCAGCAGAATAACAACCCCTTCATTCGACTTCATTTTGGAATCTTCAATTATCAGTTAATATTCAGTGACGCTAACCTTTTGTGAAAAAATTGGTTTTGGATTTTTTGTTTATATTTGTAGGTATTGAAATTGTAAAAGGTGGACAAAATTGCTAGGCAGCAAACTATTCAAAGTGAAAAGTACTAGAAGAAGAAAAAAATATGTTTTAATATTTCAAGGCCAGTCGATGCTGTTGATTCTATATAAATGTATTTAATATATTAATAAAATATGTCTTTTATTGAAGAAAAAATTGCTTATATAAATACATAAAATTGTATTTAAAAACGAAGGTAAGCAGATCTAAATTTGAAGTAAAAGGTTTACCACAAATATGTAAGATTGTCCAAATGAATGAAAAAAGTTCAATAAAATCATTCCATATATGAATTCAATTCAGTTAAATTTTTTCATTCTGTAGTCTAGTGGTACATAAATATAGAAAAATTATAACTAATATATGGAATGCATTCTACCTAATTTCTACGAAAATCACATCATTCAAACAAATAAAAATGTCTTTGGCGCTATACGAAGTTCAACTTTCTTCACAATGAGTTCATTTTAACTTAAGGAAGGGATCACTTTTTTCTGGGTGTGAGAGCTTATCCGAAAGTTCGCCGCTCAGCTAACCAAGCAAATCATCTATTACAAAAGTCTCAGGTATATTAAGGTAGGTGTACCAAAAAACCAAACGTTGAAAGAAAATAATTTGTTTCAAATCCTAACAACTTCAAGCTGTGATGGTCTGTAATAACTCGAAAAGGCAAACCGTCTATGTATGGCCTAAAACGTCTGATACAAATAACGGCTACCAAACACTCTAATTCCGTTACTGTATAATAGCTCTGTGAGCGGTTAAGCTTCTTCGACACAAAAGATATGGGCATTTCCATATTATTGTCGTCTATTTGATAAAGCACACCGCCAACTCCAATACGTGAAGCATCACATTGTATAATAAATTCTCTGGAGAAATCCGGTTGAGCCAATACGGGGGCGGTGGCTAGAGCTAATTTAAGTCTCTCAAAACTTTCAATTGCCTCTGGCGATAAGGAAAACTTTGTCCCGGTTCTACGAAGGCACTCAGTCAAAGGGCCGGACATATCGGCGAAATTACTTATAAATGACCGATACCAATTTGCCATTCCAATAAAACGTCGTACTTGGCGAACAGATTTCGACAAGGGATAGTCTGTTATTGCCGCGACTTTGTCGGGGTCTACTTTCAGACAACCGCTACCAATGCGATATCCCAGATATCTAATTTCCTTCTGGCAAAACTTGCTTTTAGAAACGTTAATGGTAAGGCCAGCGTCTCGTAAACACTGTGCTACTTGTCTCAATAATTCCACATGTTCCTCAAATGTAGACGTGTGTACCAAAAGGTCGTCTAAATAGATAAAAACACGTTCTCTTAACCGGGAAGGAATGGCTTTATCCTTCATGGACTGAGGCAAAGCCCAAAAGGCATTACCCGAAACTGGTAGAGGGGTCTACCAGGGACGGTAAAGGCAGTCTTCTCCTTAGATGAGTCTGTGAGTCGAATGTGGAAAAAAGCATCCTTTAAATCAATTCCGGTTATATAATGCGTATCGCTCAGTCTGCTGAGCAGGCCATTTATATGAGGAAGGGGGTACGAGTCTTTCTTGGTAATCAAATTCAATTTCCTTGAGTCAAGACAATCGAACCTTTCCTGGTTACCTCACATTCACTATTGGAAAACACCAAGGTGAATTTGATTTCTCAATTACTCCCATCTCAAGCAAACGGTCCAGCTCTCGATATACCTCCAATTGCCTTGGTGGCGACAATGGGTAGTGCTTACATTTTATAGGTACAGCATCACCCGTATCAATGTGATGTTGTAGTAGCTTAGTACAACTTAAGCCCAATTTCTCAAACGACGGAAATTCCTTGATAACGTTTTCAAGTTCAAACTTTTGCTCGCCACTTAAACCATGGTAGCATATCTCTGAATGTTCATCAGGTGGGTCGATTTCCAAAGATTCTATAGGAGGTATTATTTTAGGAGCCAAAGCGAACTTGCGCCAGAAGTCGACTCCTAAATAAATCGTTTGAGTCAATGATGGTGCTATATAAAATGTAATATCTCTACTTATCCATTTATATGTTACTGACAATGGCCGAGAATCGAATTTCTGGAACCATCAGCGCTCAATAAAATGCATACTATCCTCGCCTAACACGGACACACTAGCACCGGAATCAATTAGTCCGTAAAATTCCTCATTCATAATGGTCACCTTGGCAAATGGTCTCTCATCGGCATCACTACACAAAACTGAAGATTCGATTAGTCGTCGAAATTCTCTTCTCTTCTTGTATCTAATACGGCAATTCAAAATTCTCTTTAGAATATTAAGTGTTCTCGACAAAGAACACCCTCAAATCATTGATCTCGAATCATCTCCCTGTGGGAGAGTGAGTCATCATAGGATCATCTAAGAACTCGGGGATTGTGGGGTGGAACGAGAGTCCCCGGTGGCCATATCGCTCCGTTTCCGGTTTCCCACATGATTATACTTACATCTTATGGTTACTACGCCCCGTTCACCACATTTGTAGCAAAAAATGTGCCTGCTTTCCTCTGGACAGTAAAAATAAGAATGCCCATAGACAAAAAGTTCCAACATTTAATTTTCGAATACTCGGGTTTCGTCCTTCGTGGAACCTAAAAGGCTTCCAGCTGAGACCTTCTTCCGAATCAATGTCCTCACTCTTCCCAACCAATATTTCGTTAACCTGACGGGTTACTTTCGCTGGAACAATCGGAACCTTACTTTCCATAAGTATCTTCTCCGCACTTCTAGCGTGCTCCCTCAAACTGAGAAGACTTTGAACATTGGTATTAAAAAGCATAAACCTAAGATTAGAATGTACGTTCCTTTCAGAATCTCAATCAATTGAAAATCATCAATCGGTTCCTTCATCCGTGAATTCAACGAGACTATGAATGAATGGAAGTCATCATAAGACTCCCTGTACTGTTGCTTTCGCATGTGGATTCTGATCAATATGTACCAAATTCCTGTAAAAGCAAAGATTTCAAAAGCGAATATGTGGGGTTCTCTACACGCCTAACGAACTCCCAATACCATTTCTCCGCTTTGCCATGAACAAAAATTTGAAAATTTGCCATTAATTGTTCCACAGTACATTCAGTCCTCCTGCGCAAAGTATCGATCTTAAACAGAAAGTCTGAGACATCCCCAGTGTCATCAAAGGTAACTTTCCATTTCTCAAAGTCGACTCTTTTGGGATTCAGTTGAGGCACTCTAACCAAATCAGAAGGTTGAATTTGTTCCCTTGTACCGTCATTAGCAACGTTGCCCGTTTGGGCCGAACCGAGAGGCGTCGATGAAGTTTGGTTAAGACTCAGAGTCGAAATTGTTGCTCTTAAGGTATTCAATTCAGTTCTAAATTCCTGTTGGACTGACATAATCGTTTGTCTAACAACATTTACCAGATCATCGTTGGTGGCCGAGTGAGTGGGCCCACCCAAATTCTGGTCCTCTCTATTGGTTACCATAATTACAGAACCCTGATCGTCAGGAAATCCGTAAAAGGTAGATTCCTGTCCCAAAGAACTCCTGCCTTCCAAAGTTTCACTTGTTAAACCTGTACCTATTGTACTAGTACCGGTTATGTTAAAGGGGGTAAAGGAAATATCATGAATATCAAGAGCTTTCCTTGACAGCGAAGTACTTGGGGTTCTAGAAGTTTCAGACCTAGGGAGTTCTTCCAACGATCTACTAGGTGTTGTACCCACGTCTTTGCCTCTACCTCTAGAAGTATTAAGTCTTATGGTGATATATTTCGATGAACTACGCGTGATCATAATAAGAAATCAATTTTTTTCAACAATATGGCTCGTCAATGTCGCGATAAGATAAGAAATACAGTTGAAATTAAAAAAAAAGAAGTTAAGTGTTTAAATACAATTATAATTTGTCCGAAAATCCAGTTACACCAGGCAAGTAAGACAAATACGAGAATAGATATACAGTGACCTTATCCTGAACATGTCCGATTTTCCTTCTCATAAAAATGTTAAAATCGACCTTGTTAGACTTTACCCGAAAACTTTCATATATTTCCTATAAATTTTGAAACTTAGCCTATTTTCGGAGTGTACGTTATAATTATTGGTCCCATTTTCGATATTTATAAAAGTCCCTGAGATTCTTCCAAAATCTTGCATGCAGGACATTTGTATTGTATAATCAACAAACTAATGAAAAGAAAACGCCAGATACAAATCTATACACGCCTGGACTGTACATGTTTCGGTTCGGGCGAATGAACCTTTCCACAGCCTTTCCATGTTGTGGTTGACTGTAGAAACAATAAGCATTGTTCGACTGTTCACCACTTAGGTGAATTCTAACAAATTAGCTTTCTAAAAATAAATTTCGTGTTGTTGCATTACTATGTAACAAAACGAAATAAAAATAAGATTAAGGGACTTGTAAGTTATATGAAAAGATGATGTACAGTGGGAGAAAAAATGATTCAATTTGTAAGAGGAAATTTCCCAAATGTTTTCGCCATAAGGAGTTAGCATAAAGGGCCCAAAATTGAGTTATCTCTCCCAGCCAGATCTATACTAAAGGCTGTGGAAAGGTTCATTCGCCCGAACCGAAACATGTACAGTCCAGGCGTGTATAGATTTGTATCTGGCGTTTTCTTTTCAATGGCTCTATTAACCATGTTCCTTAATCTATATCTGTCCATAAAGCTCGAAAAATAATTGTATAATTAGATATAATGCATTTGGACGTCAATTGCCTGTTTCGGTATCAGGCTAACATGAAATATAGTTTAGATATAACTTTATCCAGTATAGGTTGGCTAGAGGTGTGCACGTGACACGAAATTGTCGTGACTCACGAAAATTTTCCTGATTCGTACGTGAGTCACGCTCATGACAACATCGTGAGTGTGCGTGATTAACAAACCAAAATGTCGTGCATGAGCGCGATTCACGAAAATAATATCTTCGTGAGTGCGCGTGAGTAACGAATTACACTCACGAAAATATTCCTGCTCACCAACATAAAACGCTTAAGAGTTAAATTCAATTACAATTTTAGTGACACCTGGGATGTTAAGAGTTTAATAAAACTCTCGATTTTAATAATGATCATGTTTTCAGACACTTGGGTAAGGTAAATTAATCATAAAATTATTCGTGAGTCACGATATTTTTCGTGAGTCACGGTATTTTTCGTTAGTCAAGACGTTTTCGTGCGTGAGTACAAATTTCCTTTTCGTGAGTGTGCGTTAGCGTGAGTCCTACCAAAAAATATCGTGCGTGAGTATGATTTTTCAGTCGTGAGTGTGCGTGAGTATGATTTTTCAGTCGTGAGTGTGCGTGAGCGTGAGTAAACTATTACTCACGTGCACAACTCTAATAGTGGCATTATAAGTGCATGCACCAGATGTTTCTTTATCTCAGATGGCAAATATATGTTAGGTCCAAATTGTATAATTTTCTTTAAAAAATTACTTTCATTTTTGACGACGGAAAATTTTTTTACATTCTTTATTTTGTTAAACATTTTTTTTGTATCCGGACATTTAAGTATAATGATCAAAATGATAGTTTTGTTTCAGATTTCACACCTTTTTACTTCTAAAACATTTGCAATAATATTGCAAACAATTTTAGCTAGCGACGGCTCACATAAAAAGAAAGCAATTGGCGGCGTTAGCTTTTATCCATTAGCTCTACCAAGAAAACTTTGCCAGAGACTCTCTTCTCTTCTGCAAAGCAAACAAATGTCATCTGTACAGATGTCGCAGTATAGATGACCGCAGCTTTTGGTATCACCAGCGTTGCGGTCGAAGCGCTGCTTTGATAAACTAGTTATAGAAACATCGGCAGTTATAATTACAAATTTGTCTGCCAAAAAATTAACAAAATGACAATATTTATAAAAAATAACACTTCTTATTACAAAGTAGGTTCTAAATCCTATTTTCCTTTAGTTTCGTAAGCCCGGCAGACAACCGAACTGGGTGACGCCGACGCAAACTGTATGATATCTAAGAGAAGCGCCGACAAAAACTGCATGATAATAGAGCAAAGCTTTCCAATCCAATTTGCTTCGATATAAAAGAGTTTTGCAATTAGTGGGAAATTTGGCAATTGTTGGCTAAAATTTTTCTGGGGTGGTCTAAGCCCCCTCCCCAGAAGCCTATGCCCACGTTCCCTGTAAATGTCATTCACAAATGGCCAAAATTACCGATAAAAGATTAAAAACGAAACCTTATTTGGTGTTCTATAAGAAATAAGTGAAAAAGATTGGGGGTAATCTATAAAAAAAAATGTTACGACAGAAAGAATGTAGGTGCCTTTTTGCAAAAAATTGGTCAAAATTCGGATTTTTTTCTAATTTATGGAGTTTACAACTTTTAATCTAAAGCAAATAGGTACCAGAGATCTGCAACAAGTATGATCAAGGATACTCAACCATAAACAAACACAATCACTCATGTGCATTGAAAAAACAATTTCGTTCGACCCGCTCAAACCACAAAAAAGATTTTGTGATTTGAAAATTGAATTTGAATTGAATTTGAAGAACTTTGTTACAATCGAACAAATCTAACGCTTGTGTTGATTAGAAGGTTGCGAATGAATATACCGAACGGGACGCTCAATTTCTGTGAACATGATTGGTATGATTTATCTGCAACATAATTTACATTCGCTTCAATAAATTAGCACAGATTTATAAATCAAAAAACCTTTTTTTCATTTGATTTTATGGCTTAATTCTATGATAAGGAACTTCGTTAAATTAAATTAATTAATTTTTTAATTGAAATGTCTTCAATCACGAAAATGATAGTATCAATCACAGTTTTAATTGAACATTAACAAAATACTTGATTAAAAAATTAATTGATTACATTAACAAATTTCAATTAATTTTTAATTGATTCAATTAAAACTTTAATTGATGTTTATTGCAGAACTCCATTAATTTTTCATTACGAAAACGTAGCTATTTTCAATTTTCTTAACTGACTTAGTGTTTATAGTTTGATTAAAAATTGATTGTTTGAAATAAATTTTTAGTTGAAAATTAAAAAAATATATATATATATATATATATCTCACCTTTTTATTGACTTAGTCTTCCGTGTTTGATTAAAAACTTAATTGTTTCAATTAATATTTTATTTAAACATTTTAAAATGTTCAATCATTGACTTAATTAACTTAATGTTTCTATCTTGATTAAAAAGTTAAACTTCTGTTTTCTTTTTATGACCACTTAGTTTTTATCAGGTTTTTGTTTATTTTTGTTATAATAATCGGTATCCATCTACTTCATTGCGCAATCTCTTTTATTCCTATCTCTACTAAGTACTCAATATGTACTAACACACATATCTTTGTATATTGTTATAAAACTTTAGATATAAGAAACATTGTATCAAAGAATATTCAATAAAGTGAAGTCAAAGAAGTTACATGGTGTCAGGTGTGCCTTAAAATAAAATAAAACGTGTTTTAAGTCTTGGTTGAGATTAAGGAATCTAAGCAAATCCTGAGTTGACCAGCCAGACCGCCGAAAGGTCGCCTTATTACTACATCACATGGGTAAATAAATGGGGCCATATTTGCTTTGTGTCGTTACAACCCTTGCAATTCTCCCATCGAACATTTGCCACCATGACGGCCTTCTTACGCAGTAAGAGCTTGAAGGTTGCATACCAACAGATTCTAGTTCCCCTGGAATATGTGAGGTAGTTCCTAGCCTTGCTAACTCATCTGATTGACAGTTCCCCGGTATGTTCCTATGGCCAGGCACCCATATTAGGTGAATATTGTACTGCTCAGCCATCTCGTTGAGAGATTTGCGGCAGTCGATGGCCGTTTTCGAGTAAAGGAACACAGAGTCCAAGGATTTTATTGACTGTCTGAGTATATATTAACGCCAAAACTTTTTGGAACATTACTTCTCAGCCAATTCGCCACCTCTTTTATTGCTAATATTTCAGCTTGAAAAACACTACAGTGATTAGGTAATCTTTTCGCTATTCGAAGTTCCAGATCATTAGAATATACTCCGAAACCCAATTGTCCATCCAATTTGGAGCCATCAGTGTAGAAATCTATATATTCTTTATTCCCGGGGTCTGTGTACACCACGCTTCACTGTTGGGAATTAGAGATTCAAACTTTTTGTCGAAAAGTGGTTTCGTCAAGTACGTTAGGCACATCTGGCATTATTTTGAGGGCCGAACTGTGACCGTACATTTTTTCTGACCACACCGATAGCTCGCGCAACCGCACATCCGTTTTTGCAGCTGACTGTTTGGCCAAAATGTCTAAAACAATAGATGCAGCATGACATTAAGGGAATTTGTTCCTGTCTTGCTGAATGCGCCTGAGATACAGAAGCACGCAATACGCTGAACTTTGTCTAAACTTGTCGGCTGCTGAAATGCCGGCCACCAGACTACAACACCATATAGCATTATAGGTCTGCCACTGCCGTGTATAGCCAATGCACAATTTTCGCTGTTAGTCCCCACTTTTTTCCAATTGCCTTTTTGCACGAGTACAAAGCTACCATGGCTTTTCTCCCCCTTTCTTCAATATTAAGCTTAAAGTTCAGCTTCCTGTTCAAAATAACGCCAAGGTATTTTGCAAATTCATCAAAGAGAATGTCAATATGGGCTAAACCGTGGGAGTTTTGCTATATTTGCAGTACATGACTGTTTCTGTCATTGCAGGATTTACCCCAAGACCATTCTCTTTCGCCCATTTCTCAGTCATCCGGAGGGCTATCTGTATAACATCTCTGATTGTGGATGGGAATTTTCCCCTGACTTCTAGAGCCACATCGTCTGCGTATGCCACTACTTTTATCCTTTCTTTTTCTAGAGAAACCAGAAGGTTATTTATAGCAACATTCCAAAAAAGAGGTAATAGAACTTCTCCTTGGGGAGTGCCTCTGTTCACATACCTTTGTATGTTTGCTTGTCCTAGTGTGGCTGAAATACGTCTCCTCATTAGAAGTTCGTCTAACAGCCTAAGTATGCCTGGATCAACATACAGAGTTGCCAGTCCATTTAATATCGAGCTCGGAGGACGTTATTGAATGCCCCCTCGATGTCGAGAAACGCCACGATTGTGTATTTTTTGACAGATAGTGAGCTTTCGATAAAGCTGACTAGTTCATGCAAAGCTGTCTCAGTAGACCTGCCCTTCGAGTATGCATGCTGTCGTTTCGAAATCAAACTTGAATCGACGCTAGTTCTAAGATAAATGTCTATCATCCTCTCCAGAGTCTTAAGTAGGAATGAGGATAAGCTGATTGGGCGGAAATTTTTCGCACTCGAGTGAGAGGCTTTTCCTGCTTTAGGTATGAAAACGACTTTTGTTTCCCTCCACTTTTCGTGGAATATATGCTAAGTTTATACATCCTTTATATATGACCGTCAACCAAGGGATAAGTCTGTCAGTCACTGCTTGTATCTTCGCCGGAGTAATTCCATCAGGTCCGGGGGATTTGAATGACCCGAAGCTATTTAACGCCCATTTCATTCTAGATTCCGATACAATTTCCTCGATAGGAAATGACCGCTGAGCGACTGTAGCACCGCCAGAACATGGTTCAACCGTCTGATTTCGAGGAAAATGTGTGTCCAATAGTACCTCCAGCGTCTCCTCGCTGGACGTTGTCCAATTGCCCTCCGATGTTTTAATGAAAGCTGGAGCGGAGTTAGTGCATGCTAGTACCTTTCGTAGTCTGGAAGCCTCGGACGTATTCTCAATACTGCTGCAGTAAACATTCCAAGAGTTATGCTGAGCCTTTCTCAGTTCTCGCTTGTATGCTCTCAGATTCTTCTTGTAAGCTCTGGTGGACTTTGCTTTGTTAAAAAGCTTCCTGCAGGATTTCCTCAAATTACTTAACTCCGTAGACCACCATGGGAGTCGATTTTCCTCCTTGGCTTCCTTCTAGGGCATGCAGCTTTCAGTGAGATGTTGAAGGCCTTAGTAATCCGCTCCACTGCCTGTTCGATATCTTGTACAGTGCTCATATTTGTCTCTGGTATTTCCGGTATCATCATATTGAACGATTCCCTATACCTATTCCAATCAGCTTTCCTAACATTTGGCGGAAATATGGTCTTTGAAGTACGAACATCCAATCTGAAAATGATGCAGCGATAATCTGAGAATCTATGTTTCCTCAAAACTTGCCACTCAGATATCTCATCATTCAGTTCCGGAGAGGCCAATGTGACGTCCAAAACCTCTTGCCTGTTTTTGGTGACGAAGGTTGGTGCATCGCCTTTATTGCAAACTACCAGGTTACTACGCAAAACAAACTCTATTAGCGACTCTCCCCTTGCATTAGTATCACTACTTCCCCAAATACTATGATGTGCATTTGCATCGCATCCCATAATGAGTTTTGTCTTTGTTTTCAGTGACTCCTCAACTAAGGTCTTAACGGCACATGGAGGCATCTCCCTATCAAGTCCCATGTAGACCGAAGATACTGGTTACGACAGGGTCTGCATTGCTTAATGAAGGAAGCAGAAACAAGTTTAGTTTGTTCTTAGCAATTATACATGCTCGATTTTTAACTTTACCGGTATTATGCAAAAGTTTGAAGCCCGGAGTGCGTAATTCACAGATCTTATTATATATGTATGGTTCTTGAATAAGAACTATATCTATGTCTCCTTTCATCAGGAGAATGGTGAAGATTTATCTGGAGGAACCGTAGAACCATCCAAATTTCCAACCACCGTCACATCAGCCGCTTCAATTGAGTCATCAAGGGCTTCCTCTTGTTGTTGTTGTTGTAACAGTTTATTGTGATCTCATCCATTTCATGTTATACGCTTGGTACATCAGCTTGTTGGCAGATCAAGGAACTCTGCGACTAAGGTGGGGTGTGTCCAGAGTGATCTGGTGGTAAGTCGGGTTGGTTTGGCTGGGCAAGAGAAAAGATGACGCGTGTCGTGTGGCCCTTGGTTGCAAATTGGGCAAACGTCAGCTACGCTGCTATCAATCACCGATAAGTAGGAATTGAGGCGGCTGCACTTGCCTGATCTTAATTGCCGTGGGAGGTCTCTTTCCTCCGGTGCTATGGGCGGTGGTCGGACTCCAAGAACAGGATTAACCTTGTAGCTTCTCACCGCTTCAGCTACAGTATCCTCATGAATTCTGTTGAAAGGTTCATTCGCCCGAACCGAAACATGTACAGTCCAGGCGTGTATAGATTTGTATCTGGCGTTTTCTTTTCAATGGCTCTATTAACCATGTTCCTTAATCTATATCTGTCCATAAAGCTCGAAAAATAATTGTATAATTAGATATAATGCATTTGGACGTCAATTGCCTGTTTCGGTATCAGGCTAACATGAAATATAGTTTAGATATAACTTTATCCAGTATAGGTTGGCTAGAGGTGTGCACGTGACACGAAATTGTCGTGACTCACGAAAATTTTCCTGATTCGTACGTGAGTCACGCTCATGACAACATCGTGAGTGTGCGTGATTAACAAACCAAAATGTCGTGCATGAGCGCGAGTCACGAAAATAATATCTTCGTGAGTGCGCGTGAGTAACGAATTACACTCACGAAAATATTCCTGCTCACCAACATAAAACGCTTAAGAGTTTAATTCAATTACAATTTTAGTGACACCTGGGATGTTAAGAGTTTAATAAAACTCTCGATTTTAATAATGATCATGTTTTCAGACACTTGGGTAAGGTAAATTAATCATAAAATTATTCGTGAGTCACGATATTTTTCGTGAGTCACGGTATTTTTCGTTAGTCAAGACGTTTTCGTGCGTGAGTACAAATTTCCTTTTCGTGAGTGTGCGTTAGCGTGAGTCCTACCAAAAAATATCGTGCGTGAGTATGATTTTTCAGTCGTGAGTGTGCGTGAGTATGATTTTTCAGTCGTGAGTGTGCGTGAGCGTGAGTAAACTATTACTCACGTGCACAACTCTAATAGTGGCATTATAAGTGCATGCACCAGATGTTTCTTTATCTCAGATGGCAAATATATGTTAGGTCCAAATTGTATAATTTTCTTTAAAAAATTACTTTCATTTTTGACGACGGAAAATTTTTTTACATTCTTTATTTTGTTAAACATTTTTTTTGTATCCGGACATTTAAGTATAATGATCAAAATGATAGTTTTGTTTCAGATTTCACACCTTTTTACTTCTAAAACATTTGCAATAATATTGCAAACAATTTTAGCTAGCGACGGCTCACATAAAAAGAAAGCAATTGGCGGCGTTAGCTTTTATCCATTAGCTCTACCAAGAAAACTTTGCCAGAGACTCTCTTCTCTTCTGCAAAGCAAACAAATGTCATCTGTACAGATGTCGCAGTATAGATGACCGCAGCTTTTGGTATCACCAGCGTTGCGGTCGAAGCGCTGCTTTGATAAACTAGTTATAGAAACATCGGCAGTTATAATTACAAATTTGTCTGCCAAAAAATTAACAAAATGACAATATTTATAAAAAATAACACTTCTTATTACAAAGTAGGTTCTAAATCCTATTTTCCTTTAGTTTCGTAAGCCCGG
This sequence comes from Haematobia irritans, assembly GCF_050003625.1. Lineage (NCBI taxonomy): Eukaryota > Metazoa > Arthropoda > Insecta > Diptera > Muscidae > Haematobia > Haematobia irritans. Next base: position 77,144,353 of record NC_134400.1, on the reverse strand, counting down.
CAGACAACCGAACTGGGTGACGCCGACGCAAACTGTATGATATCTGAGAGAAGCGCCGACAAAAACTGCATGATAATAGAGCAAAGCTTTCCAATCCAATTTGCTTCGATATAAAAGAGTTTTGCAATTAGTGGGAAATTTGGCAATTGTTGGCTAAAATTTTTCTGGGGTGGTCTAAGCCCCCTCCCCAGAAGCCTATGCCCACGTTCCCTGTAAATGTCATTCACAAATGGCCAAAATTACCGATAAAAGATTAAAAACGAAACCTTATTTGGTGTTCTATAAGAAATAAGTGAAAAAGATTGGGGGTAATCTATAAAAAAAAATGTTACGACAGAAAGAATGTAGGTGCCTTTTTGCAAAAAATTGGTCAAAATTCGGATTTTTTTCTAATTTATGGAGTTTACAACTTTTAATCTAAAGCAAATAGGTACCAGAGATCTGCAACAAGTATGATCAAGGATACTCAACCATAAACAAACACAATCACTCATGTGCATTGAAAAAACAATTTCGTTCGACCCGCTCAAACCACAAAAAAGATTTTGTGATTTGAAAATTGAATTTGAATTTGAATTGAATTTGAAGAACTTTGTTACAATCGAACAAATCTAACGCTTGTGTTGATTAGAAGGTTGCGAATGAATATACCGAACGGGACGCTCAATTTCTGTGAACATGATTGGTATGATTTATCTGCAACATAATTTACATTCGCTTCAATAAATTAGCACAGATTTATAAATCAAAAAACCTTTTTTTCATTTGATTTTATGGCTTAATTCTATGATAAGGAACTTCGTTAAATTAAATTAATTAATTTTTTAATTGAAATGTCTTCAATCACGAAAATGATAGTATCAATCACAGTTTTAATTGAACATTAACAAAATACTTGATTAAAAAATTAATTGATTACATTAACAAATTTCAATTAATTTTTAATTGATTCAATTAAAACTTTAATTGATGTTTATTGCAGAACTCCATTAATTTTTCATTACGAAAACGTAGCTATTTTCAATTTTCTTAACTGACTTAGTGTTTATAGTTTGATTAAAAATTGATTGTTTGAAATAAATTTTTAGTTGAAAATTAAAAAAATATATATATATATATATCTCACCTTTTTATTGACTTAGTCTTCCGTGTTTGATTAAAAACTTAATTGTTTCAATTAATATTTTATTTAAACATTTTAAAATGTTCAATCATTGACTTAATTAACTTAATGTTTCTATCTTGATTAAAAAGTTAAACTTCTGTTTTCTTTTTATGACCACTTAGTTTTTATCAGGTTTTTGTTTATTTTTGTTATAATAATCGGTATCCATCTACTTCATTGCGCAATCTCTTTTATTCCTATCTCTACTAAGTACTCAATATGTACTAACACACATATCTTTGTATATTGTTATAAAACTTTAGATATAAGAAACATTGTATCAAAGAATATTCAATAAAGTGAAGTCAAAGAAGTTACATGGTGTCAGGTGTGCCTTAAAATAAAATAAAACGTGTTTTAAGTCTTGGTTGAGATTAAGGAATCTAAGCAAATCCTGAGTTGACCAGCCAGACCGCCGAAAGGTCGCCTTATTACTACATCACATGGGTAAATAAATGGGGCCATATTTGCTTTGTGTCGTTACAACCCTTGCAATTCTCCCATCGAACATTTGCCACCATGACGGCCTTCTTACGCAGTAAGAGCTTGAAGGTTGCATACCAACAGATTCTAGTTCCCCTGGAATATGTGAGGTAGTTCCTAGCCTTGCTAACTCATCTGATTGACAGTTCCCCGGTATGTTCCTATGGCCAGGCACCCATATTAGGTGAATATTGTACTGCTCAGCCATCTCGTTGAGAGATTTGCGGCAGTCGATGGCCGTTTTCGAGTAAAGGAACACAGAGTCCAAGGATTTTATTGACTGTCTGAGTATATATTAACGCCAAAACTTTTTGGAACATTACTTCTCAGCCAATTCGCCACCTCTTTTATTGCTAATATTTCAGCTTGAAAAACACTACAGTGATTAGGTAATCTTTTCGCTATTCGAAGTTCCAGATCATTAGAATATACTCCGAAACCCAATTGTCCATCCAATTTGGAGCCATCAGTGTAGAAATCTATATATTCTTTATTCCCGGGGTCTGTGTACACCACGCTTCACTGTTGGGAATTAGAGATTCAAACTTTTTGTCGAAAAGTGGTTTCGTCAAGTACGTTAGGCACATCTGGCATTATTTTGAGGGCCGAACTGTGACCGTACATTTTTTCTGACCACACCGATAGCTCGCGCAACCGCACATCCGTTTTTGCAGCTGACTGTTTGGCCAAAATGTCTAAAACAATAGATGCAGCATGACATTAAGGGAATTTGTTCCTGTCTTGCTGAATGCGCCTGAGATACAGAAGCACGCAATACGCTGAACTTTGTCTAAACTTGTCGGCTGCTGAAATGCCGGCCACCAGACTACAACACCATATAGCATTATAGGTCTGCCACTGCCGTGTATAGCCAATGCACAATTTTCGCTGTTAGTCCCCACTTTTTTCCAATTGCCTTTTTGCACGAGTACAAAGCTACCATGGCTTTTCTCCCCCTTTCTTCAATATTAAGCTTAAAGTTCAGCTTCCTGTTCAAAATAACGCCAAGGTATTTTGCAAATTCATCAAAGAGAATGTCAATATGGGCTAAACCGTGGGAGTTTTGCTATATTTGCAGTACATGACTGTTTCTGTCATTGCAGGATTTACCCCAAGACCATTCTCTTTCGCCCATTTCTCAGTCATCCGGAGGGCTATCTGTATAACATCTCTGATTGTGGATGGGAATTTTCCCCTGACTTCTAGAGCCACATCGTCTGCGTATGCCACTACTTTTATCCTTTCTTTTTCTAGAGAAACCAGAAGGTTATTTATAGCAACATTCCAAAAAAGAGGTAATAGAACTTCTCCTTGGGGAGTGCCTCTGTTCACATACCTTTGTATGTTTGCTTGTCCTAGTGTGGCTGAAATACGTCTCCTCATTAGAAGTTCGTCTAACAGCCTAAGTATGCCTGGATCAACATACAGAGTTGCCAGTCCATTTAATATCGAGCTCGGAGGACGTTATTGAATGCCCCCTCGATGTCGAGAAACGCCACGATTGTGTATTTTTTGACAGATAGTGAGCTTTCGATAAAGCTGACTAGTTCATGCAAAGCTGTCTCAGTAGACCTGCCCTTCGAGTATGCATGCTGTCGTTTCGAAATCAAACTTGAATCGACGCTAGTTCTAAGATAAATGTCTATCATCCTCTCCAGAGTCTTAAGTAGGAATGAGGATAAGCTGATTGGGCGGAAATTTTTCGCACTCGAGTGAGAGGCTTTTCCTGCTTTAGGTATGAAAACGACTTTTGTTTCCCTCCACTTTTCGTGGAATATATGCTAAGTTTATACATCCTTTATATATGACCGTCAACCAAGGGATAAGTCTGTCAGTCACTGCTTGTATCTTCGCCGGAGTAATTCCATCAGGTCCGGGGGATTTGAATGACCCGAAGCTATTTAACGCCCATTTCATTCTAGATTCCGATACAATTTCCTCGATAGGAAATGACCGCTGAGCGACTGTAGCACCGCCAGAACATGGTTCAACCGTCTGATTTCGAGGAAAATGTGTGTCCAATAGTACCTCCAGCGTCTCCTCGCTGGACGTTGTCCAATTGCCCTCCGATGTTTTAATGAAAGCTGGAGCGGAGTTAGTGCATGCTAGTACCTTTCGTAGTCTGGAAGCCTCGGACGTATTCTCAATACTGCTGCAGTAAACATTCCAAGAGTTATGCTGAGCCTTTCTCAGTTCTCGCTTGTATGCTCTCAGATTCTTCTTGTAAGCTCTGGTGGACTTTGCTTTGTTAAAAAGCTTCCTGCAGGATTTCCTCAAATTACTTAACTCCGTAGACCACCATGGGAGTCGATTTTCCTCCTTGGCTTCCTTCTAGGGCATGCAGCTTTCAGTGAGATGTTGAAGGCCTTAGTAATCCGCTCCACTGCCTGTTCGATATCTTGTACAGTGCTCATATTTGTCTCTGGTATTTCCGGTATCATCATATTGAACGATTCCCTATACCTATTCCAATCAGCTTTCCTAACATTTGGCGGAAATATGGTCTTTGAAGTACGAACATCCAATCTGAAAATGATGCAGCGATAATCTGAGAATCTATGTTTCCTCAAAACTTGCCACTCAGATATCTCATCATTCAGTTCCGGAGAGGCCAATGTGACGTCCAAAACCTCTTGCCTGTTTTTGGTGACGAAGGTTGGTGCATCGCCTTTATTGCAAACTACCAGGTTACTACGCAAAACAAACTCTATTAGCGACTCTCCCCTTGCATTAGTATCACTACTTCCCCAAATACTATGATGTGCATTTGCATCGCATCCCATAATGAGTTTTGTCTTTGTTTTCAGTGACTCCTCAACTAAGGTCTTAACGGCACATGGAGGCATCTCCCTATCAAGTCCCATGTAGACCGAAGATACTGGTTACGACAGGGTCTGCATTGCTTAATGAAGGAAGCAGAAACAAGTTTAGTTTGTTCTTAGCAATTATACATGCTCGATTTTTAACTTTACCGGTATTATGCAAAAGTTTGAAGCCCGGAGTGCGTAATTCACAGATCTTATTATATATGTATGGTTCTTGAATAAGAACTATATCTATGTCTCCTTTCATCAGGAGAATGGTGAAGATTTATCTGGAGGAACCGTAGAACCATCCAAATTTCCAACCACCGTCACATCAGCCGCTTCAATTGAGTCATCAAGGGCTTCCTCTTGTTGTTGTTGTTGTAACAGTTTATTGTGATCTCATCCATTTCATGTTATACGCTTGGTACATCAGCTTGTTGGCAGATCAAGGAACTCTGCGACTAAGGTGGGGTGTGTCCAGAGTGATCTGGTGGTAAGTCGGGTTGGTTTGGCTGGGCAAGAGAAAAGATGACGCGTGTCGTGTGGCCCTTGGTTGCAAATTGGGCAAACGTCAGCTACGCTGCTATCAATCACCGATAAGTAGGAATTGAGGCGGCTGCACTTGCCTGATCTTAATTGCCGTGGGAGGTCTCTTTCCTCCGGTGCTATGGGCGGTGGTCGGACTCCAAGAACAGGATTAACCTTGTAGCTTCTCACCGCTTCAGCTACAGTATCCTCATGAATTCTGTTGAAAGGTTCATTCGCCCGAACCGAAACATGTACAGTCCAGGCGTGTATAGATTTGTATCTGGCGTTTTCTTTTCAATGGCTCTATTAACCATGTTCCTTAATCTATATCTGTCCATAAAGCTCGAAAAATAATTGTATAATTAGATATAATGCATTTGGACGTCAATTGCCTGTTTCGGTATCAGGCTAACATGAAATATAGTTTAGATATAACTTTATCCAGTATAGGTTGGCTAGAGGTGTGCACGTGACACGAAATTGTCGTGACTCACGAAAATTTTCCTGATTCGTACGTGAGTCACGCTCATGACAACATCGTGAGTGTGCGTGATTAACAAACCAAAATGTCGTGCATGAGCGCGAGTCACGAAAATAATATCTTCGTGAGTGCGCGTGAGTAACGAATTACACTCACGAAAATATTCCTGCTCACCAACATAAAACGCTTAAGAGTTTAATTCAATTACAATTTTAGTGACACCTGGGATGTTAAGAGTTTAATAAAACTCTCGATTTTAATAATGATCATGTTTTCAGACACTTGGGTAAGGTAAATTAATCATAAAATTATTCGTGAGTCACGATATTTTTCGTGAGTCACGGTATTTTTCGTTAGTCAAGACGTTTTCGTGCGTGAGTACAAATTTCCTTTTCGTGAGTGTGCGTTAGCGTGAGTCCTACCAAAAAATATCGTGCGTGAGTATGATTTTTCAGTCGTGAGTGTGCGTGAGTATGATTTTTCAGTCGTGAGTGTGCGTGAGCGTGAGTAAACTATTACTCACGTGCACAACTCTAATAGTGGCATTATAAGTGCATGCACCAGATGTTTCTTTATCTCAGATGGCAAATATATGTTAGGTCCAAATTGTATAATTTTCTTTAAAAAATTACTTTCATTTTTGACGACGGAAAATTTTTTTACATTCTTTATTTTGTTAAACATTTTTTTTGTATCCGGACATTTAAGTATAATGATCAAAATGATAGTTTTGTTTCAGATTTCACACCTTTTTACTTCTAAAACATTTGCAATAATATTGCAAACAATTTTAGCTAGCGACGGCTCACATAAAAAGAAAGCAATTGGCGGCGTTAGCTTTTATCCATTAGCTCTACCAAGAAAACTTTGCCAGAGACTCTCTTCTCTTCTGCAAAGCAAACAAATGTCATCTGTACAGATGTCGCAGTATAGATGACCGCAGCTTTTGGTATCACCAGCGTTGCGGTCGAAGCGCTGCTTTGATAAACTAGTTATAGAAACATCGGCAGTTATAATTACAAATTTGTCTGCCAAAAAATTAACAAAATGACAATATTTATAAAAAATAACACTTCTTATTACAAAGTAGGTTCTAAATCCTATTTTCCTTTAGTTTCGTAAGCCCGGCAGACAACCGAACTGGGTGACGCCGACGCAAACTGTATGATATCTGAGAGAAGCGCCGACAAAAACTGCATGATAATAGAGCAAAGCTTTCCAATCCAATTTGCTTCGATATAAAAGAGTTTTGCAATTAGTGGGAAATTTGGCAATTGTTGGCTAAAATTTTTCTGGGGTGGTCTAAGCCCCCTCCCCAGAAGCCTATGCCCACGTTCCCTGTAAATGTCATTCACAAATGGCCAAAATTACCGATAAAAGATTAAAAACGAAACCTTATTTGGTGTTCTATAAGAAATAAGTGAAAAAGATTGGGGGTAATCTATAAAAAAAAATGTTACGACAGAAAGAATGTAGGTGCCTTTTTGCAAAAAATTGGTCAAAATTCGGATTTTTTTCTAATTTATGGAGTTTACAACTTTTAATCTAAAGCAAATAGGTACCAGAGATCTGCAACAAGTATGATCAAGGATACTCAACCATAAACAAACACAATCACTCATGTGCATTGAAAAAACAATTTCGTTCGACCCGCTCAAACCACAAAAAAGATTTTGTGATTTGAAAATTGAATTTGAATTTGAATTGAATTTGAAGAACTTTGTTACAATCGAACAAATCTAACGCTTGTGTTGATTAGAAGGTTGCGAATGAATATACCGAACGGGACGCTCAATTTCTGTGAACATGATTGGTATGATTTATCTGCAACATAATTTACATTCGCTTCAATAAATTAGCACAGATTTATAAATCAAAAAACCTTTTTTTCATTTGATTTTATGGCTTAATTCTATGATAAGGAACTTCGTTAAATTAAATTAATTAATTTTTTAATTGAAATGTCTTCAATCACGAAAATGATAGTATCAATCACAGTTTTAATTGAACATTAACAAAATACTTGATTAAAAAATTAATTGATTACATTAACAAATTTCAATTAATTTTTAATTGATTCAATTAAAACTTTAATTGATGTTTATTGCAGAACTCCATTAATTTTTCATTACGAAAACGTAGCTATTTTCAATTTTCTTAACTGACTTAGTGTTTATAGTTTGATTAAAAATTGATTGTTTGAAATAAATTTTTAGTTGAAAATTAAAAAAATATATATATATATATATCTCACCTTTTTATTGACTTAGTCTTCCGTGTTTGATTAAAAACTTAATTGTTTCAATTAATATTTTATTTAAACATTTTAAAATGTTCAATCATTGACTTAATTAACTTAATGTTTCTATCTTGATTAAAAAGTTAAACTTCTGTTTTCTTTTTATGACCACTTAGTTTTTATCAGGTTTTTGTTTATTTTTGTTATAATAATCGGTATCCATCTACTTCATTGCGCAATCTCTTTTATTCCTATCTCTACTAAGTACTCAATATGTACTAACACACATATCTTTGTATATTGTTATAAAACTTTAGATATAAGAAACATTGTATCAAAGAATATTCAATAAAGTGAAGTCAAAGAAGTTACATGGTGTCAGGTGTGCCTTAAAATAAAATAAAACGTGTTTTAAGTCTTGGTTGAGATTAAGGAATCTAAGCAAATCCTGAGTTGACCAGCCAGACCGCCGAAAGGTCGCCTTATTACTACATCACATGGGTAAATAAATGGGGCCATATTTGCTTTGTGTCGTTACAACCCTTGCAATTCTCCCATCGAACATTTGCCACCATGACGGCCTTCTTACGCAGTAAGAGCTTGAAGGTTGCATACCAACAGATTCTAGTTCCCCTGGAATATGTGAGGTAGTTCCTAGCCTTGCTAACTCATCTGATTGACAGTTCCCCGGTATGTTCCTATGGCCAGGCACCCATATTAGGTGAATATTGTACTGCTCAGCCATCTCGTTGAGAGATTTGCGGCAGTCGATGGCCGTTTTCGAGTAAAGGAACACAGAGTCCAAGGATTTTATTGACTGTCTGAGTATATATTAACGCCAAAACTTTTTGGAACATTACTTCTCAGCCAATTCGCCACCTCTTTTATTGCTAATATTTCAGCTTGAAAAACACTACAGTGATTAGGTAATCTTTTCGCTATTCGAAGTTCCAGATCATTAGAATATACTCCGAAACCCAATTGTCCATCCAATTTGGAGCCATCAGTGTAGAAATCTATATATTCTTTATTCCCGGGGTCTGTGTACACCACGCTTCACTGTTGGGAATTAGAGATTCAAACTTTTTGTCGAAAAGTGGTTTCGTCAAGTACGTTAGGCACATCTGGCATTATTTTGAGGGCCGAACTGTGACCGTACATTTTTTCTGACCACACCGATAGCTCGCGCAACCGCACATCCGTTTTTGCAGCTGACTGTTTGGCCAAAATGTCTAAAACAATAGATGCAGCATGACATTAAGGGAATTTGTTCCTGTCTTGCTGAATGCGCCTGAGATACAGAAGCACGCAATACGCTGAACTTTGTCTAAACTTGTCGGCTGCTGAAATGCCGGCCACCAGACTACAACACCATATAGCATTATAGGTCTGCCACTGCCGTGTATAGCCAATGCACAATTTTCGCTGTTAGTCCCCACTTTTTTCCAATTGCCTTTTTGCACGAGTACAAAGCTACCATGGCTTTTCTCCCCCTTTCTTCAATATTAAGCTTAAAGTTCAGCTTCCTGTTCAAAATAACGCCAAGGTATTTTGCAAATTCATCAAAGAGAATGTCAATATGGGCTAAACCGTGGGAGTTTTGCTATATTTGCAGTACATGACTGTTTCTGTCATTGCAGGATTTACCCCAAGACCATTCTCTTTCGCCCATTTCTCAGTCATCCGGAGGGCTATCTGTATAACATCTCTGATTGTGGATGGGAATTTTCCCCTGACTTCTAGAGCCACATCGTCTGCGTATGCCACTACTTTTATCCTTTCTTTTTCTAGAGAAACCAGAAGGTTATTTATAGCAACATTCCAAAAAAGAGGTAATAGAACTTCTCCTTGGGGAGTGCCTCTGTTCACATACCTTTGTATGTTTGCTTGTCCTAGTGTGGCTGAAATACGTCTCCTCATTAGAAGTTCGTCTAACAGCCTAAGTATGCCTGGATCAACATACAGAGTTGCCAGTCCATTTAATATCGAGCTCGGAGGACGTTATTGAATGCCCCCTCGATGTCGAGAAACGCCACGATTGTGTATTTTTTGACAGATAGTGAGCTTTCGATAAAGCTGACTAGTTCATGCAAAGCTGTCTCAGTAGACCTGCCCTTCGAGTATGCATGCTGTCGTTTCGAAATCAAACTTGAATCGACGCTAGTTCTAAGATAAATGTCTATCATCCTCTCCAGAGTCTTAAGTAGGAATGAGGATAAGCTGATTGGGCGGAAATTTTTCGCACTCGAGTGAGAGGCTTTTCCTGCTTTAGGTATGAAAACGACTTTTGTTTCCCTCCACTTTTCGTGGAATATATGCTAAGTTTATACATCCTTTATATATGACCGTCAACCAAGGGATAAGTCTGTCAGTCACTGCTTGTATCTTCGCCGGAGTAATTCCATCAGGTCCGGGGGATTTGAATGACCCGAAGCTATTTAACGCCCATTTCATTCTAGATTCCGATACAATTTCCTCGATAGGAAATGACCGCTGAGCGACTGTAGCACCGCCAGAACATGGTTCAACCGTCTGATTTCGAGGAAAATGTGTGTCCAATAGTACCTCCAGCGTCTCCTCGCTGGACGTTGTCCAATTGCCCTCCGATGTTTTAATGAAAGCTGGAGCGGAGTTAGTGCATGCTAGTACCTTTCGTAGTCTGGAAGCCTCGGACGTATTCTCAATACTGCTGCAGTAAACATTCCAAGAGTTATGCTGAGCCTTTCTCAGTTCTCGCTTGTATGCTCTCAGATTCTTCTTGTAAGCTCTGGTGGACTTTGCTTTGTTAAAAAGCTTCCTGCAGGATTTCCTCAAATTACTTAACTCCGTAGACCACCATGGGAGTCGATTTTCCTCCTTGGCTTCCTTCTAGGGCATGCAGCTTTCAGTGAGATGTTGAAGGCCTTAGTAATCCGCTCCACTGCCTGTTCGATATCTTGTACAGTGCTCATATTTGTCTCTGGTATTTCCGGTATCATCATATTGAACGATTCCCTATACCTATTCCAATCAGCTTTCCTAACATTTGGCGGAAATATGGTCTTTGAAGTACGAACATCCAATCTGAAAATGATGCAGCGATAATCTGAGAATCTATGTTTCCTCAAAACTTGCCACTCAGATATCTCATCATTCAGTTCCGGAGAGGCCAATGTGACGTCCAAAACCTCTTGCCTGTTTTTGGTGACGAAGGTTGGTGCATCGCCTTTATTGCAAACTACCAGGTTACTACGCAAAACAAACTCTATTAGCGACTCTCCCCTTGCATTAGTATCACTACTTCCCCAAATACTATGATGTGCATTTGCATCGCATCCCATAATGAGTTTTGTCTTTGTTTTCAGTGACTCCTCAACTAAGGTCTTAACGGCACATGGAGGCATCTCCCTATCAAGTCCCATGTAGACCGAAGATACTGGTTACGACAGGGTCTGCATTGCTTAATGAAGGAAGCAGAAACAAGTTTAGTTTGTTCTTAGCAATTATACATGCTCGATTTTTAACTTTACCGGTATTATGCAAAAGTTTGAAGCCCGGAGTGCGTAATTCACAGATCTTATTATATATGTATGGTTCTTCAATAAGAACTATATCTATGTCTCCTTTCATCAGGAGAATGGTGAAGATTTATCTGGAGGAACCGTAGAACCATCCAAATTTCCAACCACCGTCACATCAGCCGCTTCAATTGAGTCATCAAGGGCTTCCTCTTGTTGTTGTTGTTGTAACAGTTTATTGTGATCTCATCCATTTCATGTTATACGCTTGGTACATCAGCTTGTTGGCAGATCAAGGAACTCTGCGACTAAGGTGGGGTGTGTCCAGAGTGATCTGGTGGTAAGTCGGGTTGGTTTGGCTGGGCAAGAGAAAAGATGACGCGTGTCGTGTGGCCCTTGGTTGCAAATTGGGCAAACGTCAGCTACGCTGCTATCAATCACCGATAAGTAGGAATTGAGGCGGCTGCACTTGCCTGATCTTAATTGCCGTGGGAGGTCTCTTTCCTCCGGTGCTATGGGCGGTGGTCGGACTCCAAGAACAGGATTAACCTTGTAGCTTCTCACCGCTTCAGCTACAGTATCCTCATGAATTCTGTTCAAACCTGCCTGGTACGCTGCTTGATCTAGAGGCTCTCTTTTATAGCGCTGGATCTCGCGCTCTAGATTATGTATATCAACCCTTACGTTCCTGGGTGGTGGTTGTGTATCCATAAGATGGTGGTTTGGATGATTACTGCGATAACAACCCAGGAGATACTGCTTTGACAACATGTAGTTGTGTCTTCGCACAGGGATGATCTTTGTCTCCACATAAAGGTGATCCAGGGGTGTGCTGCGGAGACACCCAGTCGCAGTTCTAAGAGCAGCGTTCTGGCAGGTTTGTATGTTATTCCACTGCGTATCACTGGTCTGCGGTGTCCACACTGGCGCTGCATAGTTTACCACTGACCGGCCAATTGCCTTATAAGTAGTTAGCAAGGTTTCTTTGTCCGCACTCCAAGTACTGCCGGCAAGTGACTTGAGGACCTTGTTTCTACCACGGAGCTTATTACAAATTGCAGTGGCATGGGCAGATGACCTAAAAAGGCTGTCGAATGTGACCCCAAGAATCTTGGGGTAATTTGTGGTCGGAATTATTACTCCATCGACTCTGATGTTCAACTGCCTGCGCACTTCTGCCGTCCATGTAGTAAATAGTGTGGCTGAGGATTTGGTGGGGGATATCCTCAAGTTTCTCGCAGTGAAATAACTGGTAAGATTAGCTATGTAGACGTTCAACCGATCGCAAATGTCATCAACATTGGGCCCAGATGCCAAGATTGTACAGTCATCCGCATATGATACAATCTCGACGCCGTCAGGAGGGGGTGGAATCGAGGACATGTAGAGGTTAAACAGTGCCGGAGATATCACCCCACCTTGGGGAACTCCCTGTTTAACTCTACGCGGTCTTGACTTTCTGTCCCTGAATTCCACGTACGACTGGCGTCCACACATATAATTCAGCACCCAACGCTTCGCTCCTGCCAGTAGGGACGTATTCTCGATGTCCTCAAATAATGTGGCATGGTTGACCGTATCGAATGCTTTCGATAGGTCAAGCGCCACGAGGACAGCCCTATGACACGGCCTGGGCTGGTTAAGTCCCTTATTAATATGTGTCGAAATGGCATGTAAGGCTGTTGTCGTACTATGTACCTTACGGAATCGATGTTGATGGTGGGCAGCTGGAAAATTCTCCACAAGGCTGGGGAGGAGTAATGCCTCAAGTGTCTTGGCTACTGGCGAAAGAAGGGATATCGGTCTGTACGATTCACCTTTGCTCGAATCTTTGCCCGGTTTCAGTGGTGGAATCACCCTTCCCATTTTCCAGACATCGGGTATAATGTGTGATTCCAAAGACAAATTGAGGAGTCTGGTCAGGTACTCAACTCCCAGTATTCCCAGATGCTTCAGCATTAGCATTGAAATTCCGTCAGGGCCCAGCGCCTTAGATGGTTTCGCGCTGTTGATGACATTGGTAACTTCGGCTGCAGTAAATTGTGGTGTGTCATCGGCTCGGAGACCACGTACACGACGGGTGGCTCTCCTTTTCGCTCTATCACTCTCGGGATGCTCGACAAACTGTCGGTTGAAGTATTTGGCGCACCTCTTCGGATCAGTCACAGTCACGTCGCCAAATGTGACTGAAATCCCATCATCCCTTGTGGAGGGGTTCGAGAGGGCTCTAACTGTTGACCACAATTTACCAGTTCCTGTTCCTAAGTTACATTGCTTCAGGTGCTCTAACCAAGTGTTCCGCTTGTGCTCGTCGACGGCGTTTCTGGACATTGAAGGTGCTTTTAATTATACGAAAATTGATAAGGTGGTACATGCATTAGAGAGGTATAGTGTTGAGAAATTCGTTATAAAGTGGATCGAGTTGATGTTGCTAAGCAGGGACATGGTGGTCGAGCTAGCGGGCTCCACAAGGAGGGCTAGGACCACTAGAGGACTGCCACAGGGAGGAGTTATATCACCTTTGCTGTGGCTATTGGTGGTGAACGAGGTATTGCTTGGACTGACTAGTAAGGGTATCAAGGTAGTGGCATACGCGGATGACATTGTGATAATGGTATCGGGGAAATTCCTCGACTCTATTGCGGATGTGCTAAGTGAGTCTTTGCAGTATCTCTCGGAATGGACTCTAGGATGCGGTTTAGGGGTGAACCCTAGTAAGACGGAGTTGGTATTGTTCACCAGGAGGAGAAAGGTTATCGGGTACAAGTCTCCTGTATTCCAGAACATAGAGTTGACGCTCTCGAAATCAGCAAGGTACCTAGGAGTTATTTTGGACTCCAGGCTGAACTGGATGGATAATACTGCCGATCGCATTAAGAGGGCCTATGCGGCACTATACTCGTGTCAAAAATTGGTCGGGCAGAGATGGGGAATGAGGCCTCTTTTTGCCTGGATTTATACCGCGGTTGTAAGACCTGTGGCCACATATGGCTGTCATGTTTGGTGGACGATCGTGAAACACCAAAATCATATATCGAGAATAAACAGGATAAATAGGACTGCCCTCATCTATATGACAGGTGCCATGAGGACCACAGCCACTGCTGCTCTGGAGGTAATGATGGGATTTATCCCAGTCGATTTACACGTAAGGAAAATAGCTGAACTGACACTTCTGAGACTGAGGAGCTTGAACACGCTGGTGAGGACAACCTGCAGGCATACTGAAATTTTGGACGAGCAGTATAGAGAGACGGACCATATGGCCACGGAGCATGTTTATCATCACAAACCGACGTACATTATACCAAGTATGGAAGAGTGGGAAGACAGGAAGATACCCTTCGGAACCCTGAACATGTATACGGACGGATCGAAGATGGAGGAAGGAACGGGCAGCGGAATCTATTGTAGTGAACTAGGTATAAGGGAGTCTTACACGCTGGATAGTGATTGCAGTATTTTTCAGGCTGAGATTTATGCGATCACGAAGGCTGCTGAATCGCTGTTGATGAGGCCGTTATACAGAAGCGATATCAGCTTCTTCATCGACAGTCAGGCAGCTATAAAGGCATTGTGCAGTACTGACATAAGGTCTAGGGTAGTCAGCCGCTGTCGTCGAGAACTCAAGGTTCTCACTGAACAGCATAATATAACTCTGTGCTGGGTACCTGGGCACTATGGGATAATAGGAAATGAGGAAGCGGATGTGCTGGCTAAGGAGGGTGCTCGTGGAACGAACAATGTCCTAGCGGACGTTTTTCCTCCACTATCTTCTTATCATTACAGAATAGAGGTTATATATGATGAGCAATGGCGTAGACGCTGGGTCTCTTCGGTTGGTTGCGAGCAAACCAAGTTGATATGGGATGAAAAGAAACGTAGAAACTGCGAAATTTTGTTGTCGATGAGCAGAGAGGAATTACGGCCACTGATTGGTATTATAACAGGACACAACACACTTGGGAAACACATGGTAAGAATAGGACTTAAAGACGATGATATCTGTAGATGGTGCCTGGACCCGGAAGTTACGGAGGACTCGTACCACTTCCTGTGCCCAGCTTTATCCTTTAAAAGAAACAAGATACTGGGCTCCTTTTTCTTTCAGACTCTCACTGATCTACGAGAGTGCAGCTTAAGGAACATACTTGCCCTCATCAGGGCCTCTGGTTGGTTATTCTGAGATTTCTTTCAAAGAGAACGAGCAGAGGGAAGTTTCTGGGACGAGGCGGCCGCATCGGAAGAAGATAGATTGAAAAATCACATCGAGGGATCACAATGGACCTATACTGGTCTAAGTGGGCATCAATATAAAACATTGATGTCACCCTCTACAACCTAACCTAACCTAACCTAGATTTAGTTCTCTGATTCAAGGATCAGCAGGGTTAGCACGACGGCGTTCATCACGCTCGTCTGCGAGTCCCGCCGCTTCGGCTGGGAAGTTGGGCCTCACTTGGGCAATTCGACCAGCGGGTATGAAGCGAGCGGCTGCTGCGTTGATGATGTCCCGGAACTCCCTCTGGGCAACATGAACATGTGAGGGGGACGGGAGCTCACTGAAGCGGCGATCGGTGTATTCTCTGAAGCCTTCCCAGTTGGCTTTCTTTTGATTAATAAACGTCCGGCGTTCAGAGGTTATGAAATCGGAGGGTCGGTTGATGGTGAGAATTATGGGGAGGTGGTCCGAACCCAATGAAATGACGGGTTGCCAGGAGACGTCATTTATCAGACCAGGCGATGCTAACGATAAATCTGGCGAACTGCTGCAGTCACCCATAATTCTCGTGGGGGCCTCTTCGTTCACCGTGCAAAATGTGGAGTCGTCTATCTGCTCTGCCAAAGCTATGCCCCTTTGGTCATTACCCAGGAGAGAATGCCAAAGTTCATGGTGGGCATTAAAATCTCCTAGAACCAATCGGTTATGCCCGCTCAACAACCACTCAATGTTTGGGCTATAACCTGGAGCACAGCTACCAACCGGCGGTATGTACACATTGTATAGCTCTATCTCGGCAGCCCCACACTTAACTGCTACCCCCATACATTCCATGTACGGGTCATTAGTGTCTAGCACAAGCGTGATAGGTCTATACTGCAGGCCACCACCTCCATTTCTTGTGCGATCCTTCCGTAGGACATTGTACCCATCACAATGTCGTAGGCTGCAGGTAGGATTCAGCTTTGTTTCCTGGATCGCCGCGACCCTTATCCTTTTCCGATTCATAAAGTCTACGATCTCACTAATCTTACCACGGAGCCCGTTGCAATTAAATTGCAAAAATGATGCACTCTCCGGAACTGGTACAACAATATTCGGTGTAAGATGCTGCGGCGGAGAATATTGTTTTGCGGGAGAAGTCGGTGGGGTCACATAATCAGATGACCCACTGCTGCTGTCATTGGCACAGCATCCTGCCACGAAGTCAGTTTGACTATACTCCCGCAGCGATGTTAGGCCGGAGTAGTTCCGGAAGTGCACCCATTCCATGCACCGGTTACACCTCACCGAAACCGAGCGATGGTGAATTTGATTTCGACAGACGGCACAGTACCATGGTCCGGGGTTTTCCTCTATCCCGGCTCGGACCAAAAGCAGGCGGAGAAGGCTCCCCGGGATGCACCTTCTCCAACACGAAAAAACGGACGAGACAACACGTACACTGAGGTGGCAGCCGCTGGCCGATGGTGCGTAGAACCCGCCGCCGTGGTATTGAAGGGCTTCCTCTTCACAGATCTCGTTGAATCTCGCAACAATCCGCGGTTGAGCTTTGGTGATGTTTGAGCCTGTAGGAACTTCCGCATACGATGTTCGTCAATGTCTGCAGTTTTTTATGTCTCCTTCGACTTCGCAAGATTTTTTCACTTCTGACTCTACCGGAGGCTTGTCCGTTGTGGAATCCTTTGGCTGATCGCTTTTGTATACCTTCATATGGATATCATGAAAGCCATAGCTTACACGTCCTTGGGTCTGGGCTAGATGTGGCAGCGACTCAATGTTCAATATAACCACCGCATGTCGTCTTGGTCCATCCACCTCATCCAAACGACCAACCTTCCAATCGGCGGTTGGAAGATCTGGGTTACATTCCTTTAGTCTCTCTATTATTGACTCAGGATCAGGAGGGTTTGCCGGTATCCATGCATGTGCTCTAGGTTTAGCCGGTATGTCTTTTATGTCTGGTTTAGCCGGTATGTCTTTAACCCCAAAGCGGCTCCTTCCCAAACTTCACCAATTATCATCAAAGCAGCTTTAAAGCAATCCATAGACCTCTGGTCCGCAAATGCTATTGACTTATATCGTGAGGGATTACCTCCTTTTAATGTCATTACCTTAGAAAATGTTCGACTTGTCAAGTGTCGCCACCTGTCGACCCGTCTACAGATCGACTAATTGGGCCTGACTCTTGGTCACTGCCCAAATTCATAACTTCAGTCGATACCCGTCCACTGGGCCCTGAAGTTAGCAACCCAGTGGATGACTTTGAATTTCGTTGCATGGATGTTTGATTTTCCACCACACGTGAAATTCGTAATAAGTACTTATTACGATGAAATAATCCGCTATTAAAAAACACGTCCGTTCAGTTCGAGGGTTGAATAAATTGGGAGGGATATGGTGAAAGTCAGAATGGACTATTCAGGTGCAGGTTAACAACTCGAAAGTATTAACATTCATAGTAGACACCGGAGCACAAACCAATCTTGTATCGGAAGAAGTTTTAGACATTCTTAAAATAGATAAGTATGAAACTAACAAACATTGTAATTGATTAACATTCAGTGCAGAAAAATTAACTTGATTAAATTTAACAGAGTAAATTTATTGGACATATTTTCAATAGGAATGCCATAAGACCAGACAATGACAAAGTAAGGGCAATATTAGGTTAGGTTAGGTTAGGGCAATATTGGATATGCCTAGGCCATCGTGTATCCCTGAATTACAAATGTTTTTAGGAATGATAAACTATTTAGGTTCGTTTATCCTCAATATGTCCGCTAAGACAAAACACTTGCGAGATTTCCTTAAAAATTACGTTTTGTGGCGATGGAATAAGGAACAGGAAGATGCTTTTATAAATTTGAAGAAGGAGATTACCAATTTTCCATTTTTGATTTATTTTGACCCGACCAAACCGTTGAAACTGTCAGTGGATGCATCAAAATTTGTAGTCGGTGCAACAATTATGCACGATGGAAATCCAATAGCATATGCTTTTGCGTCACTGACTTAGTGTCAGTCAAATTAAGCCCATTAGAAAAAGAGCTGTTTGCGATTTTATTTGGATGTGTCAGATTTCACCAATACGTTTATGGTTTATTGGTAACTGTAGTGACTGACCATAAACCGTTAGTGCCCTTGTTTAAAAAACCGCTGTACAAGATTCCAGTCCGGTTACAACGATTTATGTTGCGTCTTTTGACTTACAATTTGAACGTCATATATATAGCTGACAAACATATATAGCTGACACGCTATCGAGATCGCTCTTAAGGAAAATAGTATTTTGGAGATGAGCGAAGAGATAGACTTACATTGCAATTTTGTTTTGTCTCAGAATTCATTACCCGATATGAAAGTGGAGAAGATTAGGAATGCGATTGAAATTGATCAGATACTCCAGGATTGTTAGAGTACATATTGAATGTCTGGCCTAAAGATAGAAAGTTTGTCGATGAATCGTTATTACCGTTATTATTATATTAATTTAAGGATGAATTAGTTGAACTAAATGGGTTGGTGCTAATGAATAATCGGATTTTAATTCCTAAAAGTTTACGGAAGTTTAAAAGGTTACGGAAGGATATGCTTTCATACATTCATGAAGGACACATGGGAATTCAAAGTTTAGCAAGAAAAACAATTTTTTGGCCCAATATCAATATCAATATCGAGATTATGGTAAAGAATTGTGAGATTTGCAAGAAATATAAAAACTCTAACACTAAGGAGGAGTTACTTCCTCATGAAATCCTAAATCACAATGTAAATCACTGTTTCTAACGTACCAGGGTGCGTTAACAATAGTACGTAATATCAAGTTTTGAGTCTTCTGTATGGTATCTATTTCTTTCTTTGCACCACAGCCCCATAGCTGTATACCATTAGTCTTGGGCAAAATCGTTCACCATAGTGATTCGGTCTCGTCGTTCCTTTTGTACAAAGGAACTAGTTCCTTCAAATCGCTCCATCGTTCCTTTTCGTTCTAGCTTTTTATATTTGTCATCACTGTCATCTACTAAAGGCAGATATGGTATTGTTTACTATGAGCAACGAAGTTCGTTGTCAAACGAAAGATACAAAAAATATTAAAAATTGAGTAAAATTACTTAAAATAGTTTATAGTAATATAGGAAGAAACAATAATGAATGGAAAATTTAAAGAAGTAACTGAACTGAGCTGGAACTAATGATTTTCTTGAATAGCAGCATACCAATCAATGATTTAATATACATACGCACCAAAATGAATAAATTGTCTTATAGCTCAAACAAAAGTCAAAAAATTAAATTGCGATTCGCGGAACTATGGAGTATAAGTTGAAAATAAAACTAAATGTCAAAAGGAACGATGAGGATGAAAGAGATGGAACTAGTGACAGTCGTTCCTTTTAGTGAACCGTTCATTGGAACTAGCTCGTTCCGGAACGACACAAGACTATATACCATAACTCCATATTGGTTTTATTAGTTGGTTGTGTAGAAGCATTTTATTTTTCAATGATATCCTGTTGTCGACAAACATCCAGTACAATTGACTGAATTTTAGTTTGATTTCTTTATTACTTTTTTTCACGTATTCCTTCCATCTTATTTTAGCGTCCAGTGTCATGCCCAAGTATTTAGCGGTGTTTGCGAATGGAACTATTTAACCACTAAGATACAATGGAATACATTTGGTGTCTTTGTTTGAAAATACTATATGAATAGATTTGTTTTCATTTATTTATCCAATACATGATAAATAGTGGATAGAACGTGTTGGAGCTTTTAGGTAGCTTCCATTTCTGTTTTAGCAACGGCAAGAATTGCCGTGTCATCAGCAAACGTTGCTTCAGGTGGATTTAGAATGTTCCTAGTATATAGGAGGTACAGAACTGGCCCTAAGATACTTCCCTGTGGTACACCTGCTTTTATTGGACGAAGTGTGGAGTGTACGTTTTCGATTTTTACTCGAAAGTGGCGGTATTTTAAATATGATTCTAGTAATTCGTAGTATTCAATTGGGAGATCATTGTATAGTTTACAAAGGAGACCATCATACCAGACTTTGTCAAATGCATGCCCAATGTCCAAAAATATTACGGAACAAACACTTTTGTTTTCAATAGCTTTTTCTGTTACATCAACGATACGGTGCACTTGTTGAATTGTTGAATGCTCAGTTCTAAAATAACTGATAGGCTGTAGTCGTTTCAATATTAACTTTTCGAAGATTTTCGATATTATTGGAAGTAGTGATATTGGTCGATAGGATGTTAGTTCATTTTCAGGTTTACCTGGCTTTTGTATTATTATTATTTTTGCATCTTTCCATTGTAAAGGAACGTAACGTAGTCTAAATCATGCATTTATGATGTAAAGCAGTTTGTTTACTGCAATATGTGGTAGATTTTTCAATATCTTGCCAGTTATCAAATCATAACCGGGAGATTTTTTAGCGCATAAGTCTTTTGCAATTATATTTTTTAGCTCTTTGAGCTTAGCTGGTTTGGTTGGAAGACTGTCATTTCCTTCAATTTTAGAAGTCACTTCGTTATTAACTCTGCTCTCTGCTCTTTCAATTTTAGAAGTCACTTCGTTATTAACTCTGCTCTCTGCGGATTTAAATATATTTTGGAAATGGTCAGCAAATATCTCTACTTTGTCCTCGGCTTTCCGGATCAAACATCCACTATCGTTTCTAATTGGAGGAATTTTGGGCGAATTGTGGTTGTTGTTGTTGTTATTGTTTTCCATAGGTTATAGTTAGTGGTTTTTGTTGCTGATAAAATTCCTAGGTACAATGACAATACTTTATTCTTAGTTTCTCTTGTTATCACTTTTAGTTCATTAATGAGCTTGTTTAGGATAGCTTTATTTTCAGGCGTTCTCTCTTTTTGCCATCTTTCTCTCCTCTTTTTTGATACCAAGTCTCTGATTTCCATCGTATATGTAGTATATTTGTATGTTCCAGTTTCGGGTACATTAGGTGTGCATTCCCATGCGGAAGTTTGTATAGCTTGAATATATAATCTATATTCATCGATATTTTCCACAGTTTTAAGTGTAGATCTTAATTGTATTTTTTCAGATAAGGTATACTTAAAAAAAGCACCAGTTTGTTCGAATATTAGTTAGGTAGTTTAGGGCGTTCAATTTTTATGACGCTGTCACTCACCGTCATTATTATCGCAGAATGTTAATGATGTAGAAATTATGAATACATAGTTTTGCGGAATATTTTTTGTAATAAAAGTCCGTCATAAAAGTCAGGTGAACATGATTGGTAGGTAGGTAGGTTCGTTTCTGGAATATATTTCACATTTGAAAGCTCTACATACCTGATAAAGTGTCTACCCTTTGTCGTGGTGAGTCTCGAGCCCCATAGTTTATTTTTTGCATTAAAGTCTCCCCCTATAATGAAGAGATTGTCCAACGATTTTAACATATCTGCATTCCGATCGCTTTTAAGGTTATGTCTCGGCGGAGAATAGATCGCGGCTGTCTTAAATATTTTGTGTTTTAGGTACACTGATATAACAGGTTGGCTAATAAGTCCCCGGTCTGACACATAGATGGCTTCGCTAGTATTAAATGCATATTATTTTATATAGTACTTACCTTCAAATGATTCGTGTCAAAATTTGACGTCTGTAAGTCAATTAGTTTGTGAGATAGAGCGTCTTTTGCGAAGCAACTTTTGTTATTGCGAAAAAAATGGAAAAAAGGAATTTCGTGTTTTGATAAAATACTGTTTTCTGAAGGGAAAAATACGGTGGAAGCAAAAACTGGGCTTGAGTTTCCGGACTCTGCCCCAGGGAAATCAACAATAATTGATTGGTATGCAAAATTCAAGCGTGGTGAAATGAGCACTGAGGACAGTGAACGCAGTGGACGCCCGAAAGAGGTGGTTACCGACGAAAACATCAAAAAAATCCACAAAATGATTTTGAATGACCGTAAAATGAAGTTGATCGAGATAGCAGAGACCTTAAAGATATCAAAGGAACGTGTTGGTCATATCATTCATCAATATTTAGATATGCGGAAGCTCTGTGCAAAATGGGTGCCGCGCGAGCTCACATTTGACCAAAAACAACAACGTGTTGATGATTCTGAGCGGTGTTTGCAGCTGTTAACTCGTAATACACCCGAGTTTTTCCGTCGATATGTGACAATGGATGAAACATGGCTCCATCACTACACTCCTGAGTCCAATCGACAGTCGGCTGAGTGGACAACGACCGGTGAACCGTCTCCGAAGCGTGGAAAGACTCAAAAGTCCGCTGGCAAAGTAATGGCCTCTGTTTTTTTTGGGATGCGCATGGAATAATTTTTATCGATTATCTTGAGAAGGGAAAAACCATCAACAGTGACTATTATATGGCGTTATTGGAGCGTTTGAAGGTCTAAAACGCGGCAAAACGGCCTCATATGAAGAAGAAAAAAGTGTTGTTCCACCAAGACAACGCACCGTGCCACAAGTCATTGAGAACGATGGCAAAATTTCATGAATTGGGGTTCGAATTGCTTCCCCACCCACCGTATTCTCCAGATCTGGCCCCCAGCGACTTTTTCTTGTTCTCAGACCTCAAAAGGATGCTCGGAGGGAAAAAATTTGGCTGCAATGAAGAGGTGATCGCCGAAACTGAGGCCTATTTTGAGGCAAAACCGAAGGAGTACTACCAAAATGGTATCAAAAAATTGGAAGGTCGTTATAATCGTTGTATCGCTCTTGAAGGGAACTATGTTGAATAATAAAAACGAATTTTGGCAAAAAAAATGTGTTTTTCTTTGTTAGACCGGGGACTTATCGGCCCACCTGTTACAAGCTATCTGAAAGATTTCTTCTTCGACTTTTTGCTCTACATAATGTGATATATTTTATTTAATTATAATTGAGGCTCCACATCTAGGTTTTGATGAAGGATGTATCGCATTGTAGATCCTGTACCCGCGTATACTTGTACGAGGGCAGTCGGAAACTTCTTAGTCTAGCACATAAAGCGCGGTATAAACAGAAAAAAAGTTAAGTGTTTTGAATATTTCCATCTCTGTTATGAACACATGTTAAATTTTGCTTCGATCTGGCAACTCCTTCATATAGAAACAGGTGTTCAAAAAGGACGCATCCGCAATTTTTTTTACAATGGAAAAATTAGAAATGTGTGCTGTCATTAAATATTTACATAAAAACGGTTTATCGGGACAAGAAATTCATAATGATATGGTGAATGTGTTAGGTGAAAGTGCTCCTTCATATGCAACAGTAAAAAATTGGGTTGCTTAATTTAAACGTGGTCGTACAAGCATTGAAGATGAACCACGTAGTGGACGTCCAAAAACAGCAACAACAACAGAAATTGTAGCCAAAGTGCATGATATGGTATTAAATGATCAACGAATAAAAGTGCCTGAAATTGCTAATATCATGAGCATCTCAAATGATCGAGTCCATTTAATTTTGCATGAAGAACTACAGATGAAAAAGCTTTCTGCAATAGGGGTGCCCCATTTGTTAACAGTCGATCAAAAACGCATAAGAATGAACATTTATCAAGCTTGTTTGGATCCTTTTAAGCGAAATAAAATGGATTTAAGCGTCGTTTCATAACTGTTGATGAGACATGGATCCACCACTATACTCCAGAGACAAAAGAACAATCCAAACAATGGACTGAAGCTGGAGGAAGTGCCCCAAAGAAGGCAAAAACAATTCAATCGGCTCGTAAGGTTATGGCAACGGTTTTTTTTGGGACTTCAAAGGTATTTTATTGATTGACTATCTGCAAAAGGGTAAAACAATAAATTCAGAGTACTATTGCAACCTTTTGGATCAATTAAATGTACAAATGTGGTCTTGTTTACTTCAAAATGCAGAGTGATTTTTATTTGTTAAATACAAACTTACCACTGCCTACACAGAAAAAAATTTCACGAACATTTTTCCATACAAAGATTTGAATTAAAACAACTTCCTGCGTAGTTAAAATAATTAACTTCTTTGTGAGGACATTTTTGGAAGTGATTTTAAAGTTGTGCCTTTAGAACAACACCCAAATTTTTTGCTGGGAAAAAGTGTGGAACTACTTTCAGTTTCTTTTTTATAAATTATTTTTATTTATTTGCTCGATTTTGTAATTTGAAGCTATGGGCCCATATAGATTAAATTACAAATTAGTTGTCTAGTTAGTTTTTTATACTCTTAATCATATTAAAGTCATTTAAGAAGCACCTAGCCAAAATTTCGGGTCGCCACGATTCGTTTGGGCGGTAGAGAATGTTGCCTGTGGGTAAATTTGGGCAATTGCGGCTACAAAATGGTTTGTTTTGTAATTATAGACGTATTACGTTTTATTGTTTTTTTTTTACATTTTTTGTTATTATTTTTGTTATTATTACAGTAAATATATTCTTAGATGTGCACGTGAGTGAAATTTCACTTACGCTCACGCGCATTAACGAAGAAATATTTGTACTCACGCACGCCATGTGGGTAGGAATTCACGTTCACGCAAATTCACGAAATGAAAAGTAATACTCGCGCACGCTCACGCACGAACAAAGTTTATGCCTCACGTTCCTGCATGATTCACCACAATTTTCGTAATTTACAACAAATCTCGTGACTCAGGAAAATTTTCGGAACACGACATCTGGCGTGATTCACGACAAATCTCATGACTCGCTGCAGTTATTGATCAGTAGGTAGCATTCATAACTCACGACGGAACCATTAGCAAAATCCAAATATGTTTCACAATCAACCAACGGACGATATTGAAATCTTAAGCGTGATAAAATCCGTCAAGGTGATTAAAGTCGGTGAGCTTGAATCGTGAACGTGAATTTGTCCGTTAATGTGATTTTTTCTGTCTTAACGGGAATGTGAATTTTATCGTGAACGTGAATTTTATCGTGAGCGTGAATTTTACTCACGCAAATCACGAACACAATTTCATTTTTGCTCACGCACGACAAATTTTTGTTTAGTCCCGTTCACGCACATTCCCGAGATTTAATTTAAATTTCATTCACGGCTTCGCGTGAATCATACGTGATTCACGAAAATGTTTTGCTTTTTTGCCAGTTTAACTGGCGGTCCAAAAGTATAGTAAAAGTATTCGTGCAAAGTATAGTAAAACGTATTCGTGCTAATCCACCAGTATGTTGCCAAGAAGGCTGATGTCTATGGCTTCTTCCCTTTTTACGATTCCTTTCAAATTCCTCTTCAGCACTGCAGATATGTCTTCCACATCATTGCCGCATTCCTCGTCACTGGGACATCCCAATCGAAGTTCAAAATTTGTTTAATATCATTGTTTTTCAAACCTTTTTTCCCTAGGTCCCATGTCCACAAATATGTAATTTTACTACCACAATTGGCCAAAGTTGCCCACAGGCAACTTTTCAATTTTAAAAATTTCTCACTTGTTGTTTTTTTGCAATTCTAAGATTTGACTTCCCCAAATATTTTATTTGATATGTACTACAACAGATTTAATAAAAATTTTCAATACTTTTGTTGTAATTTTTGAAAAAAAAAAATCTCATTTATAAAAACCGTTTTTTGCAATTCTAAGATTTGACTTCCCCAAATATTTTATTTGATATGTACTACAACAGATTTAATAAAAATGTTCAATACTTTTGTTGTAAAATCTCATTTATAAGAACCGTTTTCCAAATTCGCAAACATTTTTTTCTTGAGGCACGTGCGTATTAATGAAAATAAACTTGCTAAATGACAACCAAATTAGCTGTTAATTCAACTTAAAGAGAACACTTGTAGCTTTCGATACCGTTACAGTTTAATGAACAAAAAAAAGCTGACAGTTAGTCTTAAAATACAAAATGTTGCCCACATGCAACTTTAGGGTCGAAAGGGTTATAAAAAATGACATTTTTCTCACAAGTTTAAAGGTATCATCTTGTATATTACATCGAATTGTATACACTCAAAAAAAATTGTCGCGAGGCCAAAGATTACATGTCCTTAAAATACGAATGCAAATGTTGCTTAGTATAGAAGACACATTTTTCTAATATAAAGTTTTTTTCCTTGTCGAAAAGTCGATAAACTTTTCAATGAAGTCGTATTGTCCTTACAATTAAGTGATTTGACTTAAAAATGGGTATCATAATATGAAAGAAAAAACTTTTGGGCTAAAGTCAACTTGACTTTAATAATTCATAAAAATTCTTTAAAATTAATGAAATTGCCTTTAAATTTGTTGTCTTTTTGCAACTTGACTACAAAGCAAAAAATCATTCAAAAATAGGACATGTTTTCCAACACTTTATTTTAAGTACGTTTTTACTTGAATCATAGCATAATTTCTACTGAAAGTCGAGTCTGTATTTGGAAAATAAAGTTGTCGTTAACTCGTTTTTAAAGGACTTTGATAGCATATGAAGAAAAAAAGCTGAAAAAACGAAAAATTAAAATTTGCTTCCTAGAAGCAAGTACACAAATCCCAAATTTAAAAGAGAATTGTGTCTTAAAAGTATCCTTACCTGTACAATCCGCTTTTTTTGCTCGGAATCAATACCAAAATTGTTAAAGTGAAGACAAAATCTTTGGAATAGGGCATGCTTTTTTTCAGTGTATGCAAAATGTAAACAATACTCTACATAAAAAAGAAAATAATAGATTGCATTGCTATGTATTGAGATACACAATTATATCTTTTTACATATTGTTCATACAATGATATAAAAATCTATGATTATCTATGATCATTAGCGTAGCTAGACAATTTTCCTAGGGGGGGGCTATAGCCCCCCTAGCTAAAAATTTATATTTCATTTATTCATATTTCAATTAATGTTTTATTTCATAAAAATGAATAAAAAAATTAGACAAAATAACTCGAAAATTAATTTATAATAAAGCAAGTAAAAGTAGTTCCACACATTTCCCAGAAAAAAAATTGGAAGTTCTTCCAAAGGCACAACTTTAAAAGCACTTCCAGAAGATGTACTCCCAATGATGTTCTTTATGTTAACTACTCAGGAAGTTCTTTAAATTCAATTTTTTATAACTTGGTTTTTTCATACTTTTAATGGGAAATTTTAACTTTTTGTTTCAAATATCGTAAAAACGAAGTAAGAATTCATAAAATGGTACAAATAATTTAAATTTTGTCGAAAAAAATTCTAAATCCAATCTGAAAAACTTGTGAATTTTTGAAAATATTTGAGGTCAAACGTTTCCGACAAGCATTAGAATCCATTAAAAATTATAAAAATTATTTATTTGACAAAATATAACAGAATTTTTTAATTTACATTCAAAACATTGAATTCGGATCACACCTAAAGAAGTGATGCAAATTCAGTGCAACGGCTGTTGAAATGGAGGACTTCCGTCCTATGACAAGCCCATGTTAAATTCATCGCTTCTTCGCCAATTTTGCACCACTTCTGGATCCAAAAAGATCATTTTCATTACTTTTTTGGCTGGGCTTGTTTATTTTTTATAAAAATGGAAAATCGTAAATAGGTTTTCAATTTCTGGGGGGGCTAAAATTTTTCTGGGGGGTCTAAGCCCCCTCCCCAGACGCCTTCCTACGCTTATGTCTATGATTAGAGTGATTCAAATAACCATGCGGACAGAAAAATAGACTGACATACTTAGAATAGGATATTATGTGAAAGTAGTAGAGTAGATCATTTGATGTCTTTCATATGTTGCAAATGTATAATACGAACAGTAATATCCACAAATAAATAAAACTATTTGTATATATACATACATAATACTAACGAATTACGACCTTCTTTAGTAAAAGAAAATGTACACTCCCGTTTTTTTTATACAGGTTGAATAACAAAAAACAACGTGAGAAATACAAAGCAATTGTGAATCGTCAGCGTCAAGTTATTGGGGAGACCAAACTACAAAAATCGGAACCTATTTTAGAGAGAGATAGTGAAACGATTTCAACTGGAAAATGCAATATCATAAGCTTGAACGACGATGGAGGTGATGAAGACGAAAAGGATTCCAGTGTGGTATCAATGGTTGAACAAACTAAATCAAGCTTATTAGATTCCTGCGGTAACTTGCAAATGCGTTTTCCTCCGCAAAACAACTCCCACGCCACAACTCAAACTCAAGAATTTCAACCTATTAAAGGAACTTGCCAGTCCAGTCAGGTTAGAAAATTTAAAAATTTATTAGTTGCTAACAATGTCAAGAGAATTTGCCGTGTTTATACCTGTAAGTTAAGGATAAAGATTTGGACCAGGGCTCAATTTTAAAATAACGATAACGATTTCTGTTGTAACAACCTATCATACACAGCCACACAATATATATGATAATTTATAGTATAAAAAGGAGATCAAACTTAAACTTTGGCACCAATTTTTTCTACATTACATTTGTTCCCTTTGTTATTTTAGCGCCTTCTGATATCGACAAACAGGAAATATTATTGATTTTTGCATTATCTGTTCGATATTATTGAAATCGGTTCAGATTTAGATATAGTTTCCATATAGATCTTTCGGCCGATTTATATTTATATGACCATAGAGTCAACGTTTTATCCCAAACTACGCGAAACTTTGCATAGAGAGTAGAATTAGCATTCATATTATGCATGCCAAATCGGTTCAGATATAGCTTCCATATATGTTTCGCCCGATTTATGCACATAGGCCAAAGTTTTATTCCGATTTTATATGAAATTTTGCACAGGGAGTAGAATTAATACTCTTTCAAAGCATGCCAAATTTGTGGCGAAAATGCTGTCCGATGCAAGAGAAATAACTCTGGTTGATGAAAGTTGTGCCCCTGAGGCAATGGATTTCCTTGGAAGTGGTAGTTCTTATGTGGAATGTACCATACTCGGTAGAGTTGGGCATTCATACGACACTGATAATGAATTGGAATAGAATGAGGAAAACGAAGATTAACTATCTGAATTAGTGGAGCCAGGTAACAATTTTTGGTTGGTAATGACGCATTTAAATGGGATAACATTTATAACCGTGTCCAATGAATAATACATCTGTTGTCTTCGAGTGGTTCATAACAACTGACTGTCATTTATCATCTCACATAATATATAATAGTAGCCTGACAGTTACTCAATACGTATCGTATACAACACATCTCCCCTCTCTTATTGCAAAAGTTACAAATAAAATTTAAATTCAAAAATAGTTTCATACAAAATATGTATAAATTCATGACAAAGAAAATGCATAGAATTCCTGTGGTATCAACCACATAATCGTCCAGCCACTGATGCAGTCGTATATTTCTTCTAGTATTCGCCCTGACGTTAGGTACCACGTCAATACCGATTAACTCCTCAAACCCAATGAATGTTGACCCTGGCGAACTTGGGGTGTCGTAAATGACTGGTCACGGATGTCTGCATTAGCTGATTCTTCTATTACCTCTGGTTTTGAACCTCTGGCTCCAGTCGTCCCCTCTCTCCAGAACAATATCTGATGGCTCATAATTTGCATCATTATATGCTCACACCACTTCTTTACATGACCTAGCCTTGTCATTAATCTTTCTCAATTGGTCAATGTGCCTACGCCAATACCAGTGTAAATCGATTTTTTCTGATACTATTCCAGCCTTCCATTTAAGCTTGTCCATATAATCTCGGGCCATCACGACGTCACCTACGATTCCTTATGGTAACCTCGTTATTCGGCAGAAGAAGATCTAATCTTGTTCTTATTTGTCGCCCAAACATAGCCATGGTAGTTTATTCGTAGCCGGGTGTATTGCGCGTCTATATGCGAACAGTATTTGGTCTAATTTTCTTTGTAACTCCTCCCGCAGTAGATGTCCCTTACGAAGACAGTTGAGGCATAATTTGAGCCTCTTTGCTTCTTTAAAACGAAGAGGGGGCGAAAGATTTCCAAATGGTGAGCAATTAACAATAAAATGTTCCATTGAGTCACAAAATGCACACAAAGGCGATGGTGAGCCGGCAGCTAAATGCATGGACATGGCGATTCTTGGAAGTCTGTTTTTTGGTATGCTGGCGAATAGAATCCAAATTTACGCAAGAATTTTCCAAATTTTCCAGCATGCGACATCTCTGCTCCAAAAATGACGACATGGAATCCCAACTCGGCAGCTCATTAACAGGCAAACCCTCCTCCCATTTGATCTGCGTCGATCTATCTATCTTAATGGTTGCTAGATAGATTAAAAGGCCATCAGCAATTTGTTCTTTTGATGTAATGGTCATCATAGCACGCAAATGTGAATTCAATTTATCGCTAAGGTGACGTAAAGCTCATACAATAGTCATTATACTTCGCGCCAATAGTTTTTGCAAAATCGCCTATCAGGCAGCGACCCGTTATAGCAGATATCAGGAGTGATATCTGACGTCTCGAGAACACTAGCATATTTAGTGTACGGTTTAAGTTTAAATGGGGCCATATTTGCTTGGTGTCGTTACAACCCTTGCAATTCTCCCATCGAACATTTGCCATCATAACAGCCTTCTCATGCAGCATGAGCTTGCAGGTAGCCAGGGGCATACTAACAGATTCTAGTTCCCCTGGAATAGTAGTAGTAGTATTTTCTTTATTTAAATTTCATTAAATTACAATTCAAATATTTGAATAAAAGTAAGCAATATATGTATGTATAATTTAAATATAAGAAAGATAGGATTCATTCGACTATGACCTTAGGTCGTCAGTCTTTTATAATATTTTACATAAAATTTGGAAGATATACATGCTTTGATTTATAAGTTGTATTCACTTAGAAGATACGTTCTATATTGAGTACATACTCTGATGAAAGAAGCTAAATTTTTCCAGCTAATTATAAACCCATTTAGTATTGATATAAGTTCATGCTCTTCAAGGAATCTCCTTTGGAAGTACATTTTTCTGAATTCCTTTAGGGCTGGACATCGACCTAGGAAATGTAGTATGTTTTCTGTCTCATTTAAATTACACATAGAGCAATTCGTATTACCACCCATGCGAAAGGTTCTGCCATTTAATTCTATCATATCGGCCCTTGCCTTAAGGATCCATGTTATTTCATGTTGAGCTAAGTTTTCATTAAAATATGTATGCCCTACTCCAGGGTCTAGTTTTGAATAAATTCGATTTGTTTGATTTGTTTTAATGTATGCGCTAGAAATGTATTTTGACGTGAGAGAATGTAAAAGTATTTCCATGTTGCTGATCCATTCTTCTTTCGAAGACCATAGATTTACACGAGTCATGTTGTGTTCATCTAACAATGCGTTTAATTCTTTTGTCCAAAATATCTGGGCTTCCAACGCCTTTTTTGCTAATTCCTGTGGCAGTCTGCCATTGTTGTAATCAAATATTATCCGAAGTAGATATTTTAAGTGTGTGGAGAGAGTGTAAATGTGGCTTTTTTCGACTCCTGTTTCTAAAAAAAGTATGTATGTTGGTGTAAAAGTGGGCATTCTTAGAACTTTCTTAAGAAAGAATAATAGTAGTTTATCCACTTCATCGAAATTTGAAAAACCCCATACTTGCGATCCATAACTTTGTATTGCTCTACATACTGCTAAAAATAACTTCCATTTTGCGTTCAGAGATATGTTAGATTTGCTAAGAAAATTTCTCCATGTTGTATTTATACTTGTTTTAGCCGCATTATTGCGGGTTTCAATGAGTTTTTTAAAAGAAAGTTTTGGCGTTAAAATCATACCTAGGTAACAATATTCTGATGTAACACAAATTTCGTTTCCATGGTAATACCATTTTTCACTCACCGATAGTTTCCCTCCTTTTCTAAATACCATAATTTTGGATTTGTCTAAGTTTACCTCCATGTTCCACAACTTGCTGTAGTTTTCCAACTTATGTATAATACATTGCATCATATATGTGTCATTTGCCAAAATTACAATGTCGTCCGCATAAAGCAAAAGTCGGATATTGAGCTTGTCAATATTTACACCACCGCCGATATATTCATGTAGATCATCTAAGTAAAGCGCAAAGAGTAGGGGTGATAACAAGCATCCCTGCTTAACTCCCCCGGATGTACTAAATTGGCTAGATAATTCTTTTCCCGTCCATATAGCAAAATCTGTATGTTGATAAACATTTTCGTTAAACCGAACAACTTTTGTAGATACACCAATAAGATGAAGTTTGTATATTAGTGCTTTATCGAATGTTGCTTTAAAATCAACGAAAAAAGCATATGTTTTCTTGTTCTGGTGCCAATTTAGATGAATAATGGAAGCAAGATTGAAAATATTGTCTGCCGTGGAATATCCTTTTCTGAATCCTGCCTGATATTCGTTAAGTTTATTATGGTTTTCGACCCAATTAGCTAGCCGCTCTGTTAGGATACCCATCATTATTTTAGGTAAACTGTTCATAAATGATATGCCACGGTAGTTTTGCGCCAATATTTTATCTCGTTTTTTAAAAATTGGGTATATTATACTTTTAACAAATGAATTATACACAATTATACGTAATCTCAATACGTTTCATTTAAGTACCAAGTATCGTAATTTGTTTAGTGAAAAAAAGAGCGAAAAACTAAAAATAACGGGATATCTCAAAAACTGTTCCATAAAAAAAAATTTAGCATTTTTTTCGAATTCAGCAGATCAAAATACATAAGAAAGTCACCTCTCATCAAATGTACATTTTCAGTGTAAACTAGTGTTATTCTCCTGAAATTTGTAGATAAAGAAGTTTGGAGTGTTTTATTTCAATATTTTATTCAACAAAGACATAAGAAGCAACATTAAAAGGCAACTCAGTCCATGTTTTATAATATTCTTTTAGGACTTTTTCGTATTCAAAATTTAGTAATAATGACAAACAACGATTTTGTGTACATTTTCTCCAAGCAAACTTGACTGAACAAGTGTTCACTGACCACACTTGTGGGTGGAGCGCATAAATGCCGCTCTGTTGAAAAGGAGAACTCGTCCAATATTCAATTGTGTTACCATTGCGCAGTGGGAGCCGCCGTGGTGCAATGGTTAGCATGCCCGCCTTGCATACACAAGGTCGTGGGTTCGATTCCTGCTACGACCGAACACTGCATTGTGGAACGCCGTTCGGACTCGGCTATAAAAAGGAGGTCCCTTGTCATTGAGCTTAATATGGAATCGGGCAGCACTCAGTGATAAGAGAGAAGTTCACCACTGTGGTATCACAATGGACTGAATAGTCTAAGTGAGCCTGATACATCGGGCTGCCACATAACCTAACCTAACCTAACAAATGAAGGGTCAGCTCTACCAGTTTCAAAGATATTGTTAAACATTTTGGTTATTTCTTGAAGGAATTCGTCCGGTGCAAACTTGTAAAACTCGTAAGGTATACGATCTTCGCCAGGAGCTTTATTTAACTTAGTCTTACTTAAGTTTTGTTTTAATTCTGCTAAGGTAATTTCCTTATCCTAGCATAGTACATATGTGCATATTGAAAATTGTTGCTTATTTGAGGGCGGTTTAGTAAATTTTCAAAGTAAGATCTTAGTTCATCTGCCTGCACTACAATGTCAGTTGTTTCTTGGTTTCGAATTTCTCGTGCTATCTTCCACCATTCTTTTGAATTTTTCACTTGATCTATTTTTCTTTCAAGTCTATAATAATACTCGTATTTAGCATGGTGACATATTCGTTTATATTTTTTGTTACAATTTAAATATTTATTTTTGTTTTCTATGCTAGATTCCTTTCTGTATTTTCTCAACCATTTAAAGGATTCTTTCTTGCATTGTGACACCGTATGTCAAACCATTTTTCTGATTTCGTAAATATAATTCTGTTTTCCTGTGTTGATTTATATGTTTCTTC
Source organism: Haematobia irritans (assembly GCF_050003625.1). Classification (NCBI taxonomy): domain Eukaryota; kingdom Metazoa; phylum Arthropoda; class Insecta; order Diptera; family Muscidae; genus Haematobia; species Haematobia irritans. The sequence continues at coordinate 77,110,131 of NC_134400.1, read as the reverse complement.
TACAAGACTTGTTAGACGTGTGAAATCGCTTAAAGAATCTTGATAACCAGTTTCAATTAATTCTCGCAGCTTACTTTGGTATTCTGCTAATTTTCTATGGTTCCATTGGAGCTTTGGTAAGATGGTATTTGTGTCATTTCGATATGACGTAGATTTGACAACAACTGATAGAGTTATTGGCATGTGGTCTGACCAGATTTGATTATCGACTTTAAAATAAGTAATGTGGGCCAGGAAATCTTGTGAGATTGCGCAGATATCGTTTACTGATGTCCCAACCGTGTTTATAAAAGTAAATTCTCCACAGTCATCACCCTGTACCATACCGTTGGCTATCATCATCCCATAGTCGTAACAAAATTGAATAAAATCTCTTCCTCTGGCGTTTACTTCTTTATCTCTCGACTTCCTCTCCAATAAAATAGTACGCGAGTCTATGGGTAAATCATCAACATTTATCTGAATTTTACCAATACGTATATTTTGATCGCCAATTACTATTGGGTTTACTATATCGTTTTCCGAAAAAAGCGTATTTAATTTTTTGAAGTCTTCATACCAAGTTGCCCCTCTCATATATACAGGTATTATGTTAAATAAACTTTCTTGTAGAGATACTTCAATAAAAGTTATATTTGATTTTGTCTGTAGTGAACATTTTATGCCTTCTGTCCTCAGATATTTTTTTACTCCGATTGTACATCCTCCCATGGCTCTTCCAAATCTGGAGTTTTTCTTCGCTGGTTCCAAGTGTAATATAAAATCCCCAAAATATTTTTCAAACTTTCCTGCTTTATCGGAGGTTAGATGGGTTTCTAGTAGAGCAAAAATATCGTATCTTCGTATATATTGAAAAAATCTGCATATATAAAATTTATTTTCTATCCTACAATATACATTGTAGGATAGAATTGTTAAATTGAAATCTTTTACAAGTTGTTCAGTTTTTAAGTTCAGTTTTTTTGGTTATTTGTATCTAACAATAATTTACAATTGAGCTTTAGATTTGTTGGGGATTTTACCGATCTAGGACACATTGCATTTTCATAGATTTTTGTAAGCGGCATACCCTAAACAATAGATAACTATCCGATGCGTGATTTTAATTTCGGAATAGAGAGAATGAGATTGTCTCTCGTGGAAGATTTATTTGCATTGCCATAACTATGATTGTATTAGTGGTTTTGGCGCATTTTTTTTTTGCCCATGAGCTGGTCTTATAGGCCTATACATAGTTTTCTGATTTTTGACATGTACCGTTTGTTGGAGGGTATTATTGACGAGGTATTGAAAAAAAAGAATGAGTCAGTTGAGTGATCACAGGCTAGGAAAGAAGTCAAAAAAATTTGTACATTTTTAGTGCTTTTTTTAAGCACGTGCAGTCATCATACAATGAAAGACTTATATTTAATTCTTTGTATCAACGTTACAAACATTAAAACTAAAGTTAAAGACAATAATATCGAAAGAAGATATAATCAGCGTACTGAAAAGAAACTTCTGTAGTGCTTTTTTTTTAACACAGTCATCATAATATGACAGAATTATATTGAATTCATGATATAAACTTAAAGAAAAAAACATTAAGACTAAAGTTAAAAAAAAATCAATAAAAATGAAAAAAAAAAATAATAAAATAATAAATAAAACAACCACACTGTAAGTTCCAACGTGGCCTTATCTACCAGTATAGACACTTAAAAGAAAAACATAGTAGAATCCATGTTCATGAATACCTAACAGCTTAAAAGGAGAAAACAAATAAAAAGGAAGAAACATCATTAATTAAAATACTTAATTGAAGAATTTGATACCAATACTGCTATGACAACAGAAGCCAAAAAACGATGCGCTTACTTTGAATGTCATCATATTAGCTGTATACCTCCCCGAAAAAAAATGTTGAATTTCACTGTAGAGTAAACGACAACTGTAACTGGAATTTATGTAAAGTTTAACTAAACTACTGGATTGCTCAACCGATATATATATCTATTCAACCGCTATTAGAATACTCATTTCTTCTAAACTTTCGGAACCAGACCCACGATTCTAAATTGCAAATTATATTAAGACTACGAACAGATGTCATTCAATACATATTCGATGTTAAATTTAGAAATAAGTGGTAAGTATAGATTTAAGATTATATGAACTACACCCTCACAAAAAATCGCCTCTGTAACATATACTCCCAAACATATTTTGCTTCAAGCATATACATTTTTGGGTATTGCCCAAACATTTATATGTTTGATCTCTTCCAATATATAATATGTTTGAAAGCATATTGGTCTAAACAATATATGTTTGGGTAGTCTAAGTTCCAAACATTTTGTATTTTTGCATCCAAATTCAATAATGTTGTCTTCCAAAAAACAATATGTTATTATGTGAACATATAATATGTTTGGAAGCATTTTGCACCCAAAAATATTATATGCTTAAAAAAAATCTCCCAAACAATATTGTGCTCAAAATTTTATTTATTTATTTATATATTTACAATAATAATGAATTATGAAAATAAACAGGTAATATAGGTGCTAACAACATAGGTTTTCGACCTGAATGCTCAAAATTTTGTTTCTGCCTAATTGTATATTCCCCCACATCTTACTCACTTCCACGCGATTTTTTAGTTCTTAGCACCTTTTTCTGCAATACAAACATTGTAGAAGAATTTATTCAATTTTATGATTTTTTTATTTTAATTTTACCTTTTGCCGGACGGGGATTCGAACAGCGGACCACACAGTTTGTAAGGATCAAAGAAGTAGCTGATCAATTGCCCAAGGAAAAATAAAATGTTAATTTTGTAATAACAAGCAACAACCACCAACTTAATTCAATATCGCTCCCTGTTAAATAGCTACTAAACACATATATATTTATAGGCTATTTCTAAATTAATATATGTTTGCATCCAAGCATATTATATTTACAAACATTTTATGTCCCAAACATAATATGTTCTAACATATTAACATATATGTCCCAAACATGTTATGCTAGTTTATGAACATTATATGCTTGCACTCAAAAATATTGTGTTTAAAAATTTGTGTTCCAAACATATAATGTTTATAGCCAAACATATGAAAAACAGTCTTTTTCATCTGTGTATATAAGAATCATAAAAAAACTGTAATTATTTTCTTCAAAGGAATTAATAATAATTTGTTTTAAAACATGGATCTATAATTTTTTTTAATTAACGGAGTTAGCTGAAGCGTATGTAAGTCCAATAGCAATTCCTGAATGGGGCAACATAACACGAAGAGAGTACACATGGTTGTCATAGGTATCTTTAAATGATAAGTGGGAGGGTGAATAGTACTCCTGGCGACACCAGACCTTGTCGCCAAATTTAAATAGTCTAAACTTGGGTTTGCTGGTATGAGCATTTATTTGATGTGTTTTTTATTTCATTCTAGTGGCCTTTGTAATGGCATAATTTTACTATGTTTACGAGTTCGAGTTATGCGGGTCAAGAACCGAGCCACTTTGAGCTAGCCTTATAAACTTTATTATGCCTACACTCGATATTCCTCGACATGATGAATTTAATTTAGAATCACACTCGTAACAGATTCTTTAGTTTATCACCATGCAATTCGCTCAATATGTCTTCGGCCTTTTCTTTTCCGCACATTAGTTCGCTGTTTTTGGACCAAGACATACTTTGGAGAAATACTTTATGAGTTTTGTCGATACGCAATATTTCTTCTTTAAGCTGCATCAATGATTTTCGTTTTTCTTGTTGCATATCAGATAAGTCTTTTTCTATCCGTATTCCTGTACCAGCCAAATTCCTAGTATTTTGGAAAACCTTATCGGCCATTCGTTCTGTTTCCATTGTTGCAATCACGGCAATTTTATCATTTGTTCTGAAAAGTATTCTTGCTGATTCTACGTTGACATTTGTAAGTTTCAATAGATTGTTGCATACACTCTGAATTTGTTGTCCATATGAGAAACCCGGGTTTTAATATCTTCTATATCGTCCTTGGTACACAGATTTCTCAGTTTTTGTTCCATTGTTTCATCCATTGTTCTTTGCATCACTATCATCAGTTCTGATACTTGCACATTTCCCAGCAGCTTTTGAGATGCTGCGGAAGTTGCATTATCAGGTGAAGTGTCTATAAGCATTCTTTTTGCTGATTGTGATATTTGAACGGACGGGGTTGTAACCGGCGTATTATTATTCATTGTGAATGGATATAGAGTGACTAATCTAATCTTGCAATCTGGGAATGATACTCAGTTGTTCATATGACCAGGCACCCATATTAGGTGAATATTGTACTGCTCAGCCATCTCATTGAGAGATTTGCGGCAGTCGATGGCCGTTTTAGAGTTGAGGAACACAGAGTCCAAGGATTTTACTGCAGGCTGACTGTCTGAGTATATATTAATGCCCACATTTTTGGAACATTACTTCTCAGCCAATTAGCCACCTCTCTTATTGCTAATATTTCAGCCTGAAAAACACTACAGTGATTAGGTTATCCTTTCGCTATTCGAAGTTCCAGATCATTAGAATATACTACGAAACCCACTTGTCCATCCAATTTGGAGCCATCAGTGTAGAAATCTATATATTCTTTATTCCCCGCCAAAGTGTAATCCACTATGTTAGGCACATCTGGTATTATATTGAGGACCGAACTGTGACCGTAACATTTTTCCGACCACAGCGATAGCTCGCGCAACCGCACAGCCGCTGTTGCAGCTGACTGTTTGGCCAAAATGTCTAAAGGCAATAGATGCAGCATAACATTAAGGGAATTTGTTCCTGTCTTGCTGAATGCGCCTGAGATACACAAGCCATACGCTGAACTTTGTCTAAACTTGTCGGCTGGTGAAGTGCCGGCCACCAGACTACAACAGCATATAGCATTATAGGTCTAACCACTGCCGTGTATAGCCAATGAACAATTTTCGGTTTTAGTACCCACTTTTGTTCCTATTGCCTTTTTGTACGAGTACAAAGCTACCGTTGCTTTTCTCGCCCTTTCTTCAATATTAAGCTTAAAGTTCAGCTTCCTGTCCAAAATAACGCCAAGGTATTTTGCACACTCACCAAAGGGAATTTCAATACCCCCTAAGGAAATGGGCCTAACCGTGGGAGTTTTGCGATATTTGCAGTACATGACTAATTCTGTCTTTGCAGGATTTACCCCAAGACCATTGTCTTTCGCCCATTTCTCAGTTATCCGGAGGGCCCTCTGAATAATATCTCTGATTGTGGATGGGAATTTCCCCTGACTGCTAGAGCCACATCATCTGCGTATGCCACCGCTTTTATCCTTTCTTTTTCTAGGGTAGGTTAGGTTAGGTTAGATTAGGTGGCAGCCCGATGTATCAGGCTCACTTAGACTATTGCGTCCATTGTGATACCACATTGGTGAACTTCTCTCTTACCATTGAGTGCTGCCCGATTCCATGTTAAGCTCAATGACAAGGGACCTCCTTTTTATAGCCGAGTCCGAACGGCGTTCCACATTGCAGTGAAACCACTTAGAGAAGCTTTGAAACCCTCAGAAATGTCACCAGCATTACTGAGGTGGGATAATCCGCCGCTGAAAAACTATTTGGTGTTCGGTCGAAGTAGGAATCGAACCCTCGACCTTGTGTATGCAAGGCGGGCATGCTAACCATTGCACCACGGTGGCTCCCTTTTTCTAGGGTAACCAGAAGGTTACTTATAGCAACATTCCAAAGAAGAGGTGATAGAACTCCTCCTTGGGGAGTGCATCTGTTCACATATCTTTGTATGTTTGCTTACTTTTGCTTTTCTAGGGTAACCAGAAGGTTATTTATAGCAACATTCCAAAGAAGAGGTGATAGAACTCCTCCTTGGGGAGTGCATCTGTTCACATACCTTTGTATGTTTGCTTGTCCTAGTGTGCCTGAAATACGTCTCTTCGTTAGAAGTTCGTCTAACAGCCTAGGTTAGGTTAGATTAGGTTAAAGTGGCAGCCCGATTAAGATTCAGGCTCACTTAGACTATTCAGTCCATTGTGATACCACATTAAACAAAAGTACCTATTACATATGGGCACTTCTAGTTTTAACCGTTGAACCTTCTCGATTATTTTCTTCTGTTGAACCAACCAGATTGTTCCAAAAACATTAGCAGACTGCTTAAGTTAACGTTTTCCAGGTCCGCCAGTAACCTGAAGCTATATACCCCTAAAATTTGCTTACGCCTTACACAAAATGCAGGACACTCACACAAGAGGTGTTTTATTGATTCCTTTTCCTCCGCATCATGACAGCTCATACAATAGTCATTATACTTCGCACCAATAGTTTTTGCAAAATCGCCTATCAGGTAGCGACCCGTTATAGCAGATATCAGGAGTGATATCTGGCGTCTCGAGAACACTAGCATATCTAGTGTGCGGTTTAAGTTTAAATGGGGCCATATTTGCTTGGTGTCGTTACAACCCTTACAATTCTCCCATCGAACATTTGCCATCATGACAGCCTTCTCACGCAGTAAGAGCTTGCAGGTAGCCAGAGGCATACCAACAGATTCTAGTTCCCCTGGAATATGTAAGGTAGTTCCTAGCCTTGCTAGCTCATCTGCTTCGCAGTTCCCCGGTATGTTCCTATGGCCAGGTACCCATATTAGGTGAATATTGTGCTGCTCAGCCATCTCATTGAGAGATTTGCGGCAGTCGATGGCCGTTTTCGAGTTGAGGAACACAGAGTCCAAGGATTTTATTGCAGGTTGACTGTCTGAGTATATATTAATGCCAATATTGCTTGGAGCATTACTTCTCAGCCAATTCACCACTTCTCTTATTGCTAATATTTCAGCCTGAAAAAACACTACAGTGATCAGGTAATCTTTTCGCTATTCGAAGTTCCAGATCTTTAGAATATACTCCGAAACCCACTTGTTCATCCAATTTGGAGCCATCAGTGTAGAAATCTATATATCTTTTATTCCCCGGGGTCCGTCTACACCACGCCTCACTGTTGGGAATTAGAGTCTCAAACTTTTTGTCGAAAAGTGGACTCGCCAAAGTGTAATCCACTACGTTAGGCACATCTGGCATTATTTTGAGGACCGAACTGTGTCCGTAACTTTTTTCCGACCACAGCGATAGCTCGCGCAACCGCACAGCCGTTGTTGCAGCTGACTGTTTGGCCGAAATGTCTAAAGGCAATAGATGCAGTATGACATTAAGGGAATGTGTTCCTGTCTTGCTGAATGCACCTGAGATACACAAGCACGCCATACGCTGAACTTTGTCTAAACTTGTCGGCTGGTGAAGTGCCGGCCACCAGACTACAACACCATATAGCATTATAGGTCTAACCACTGCCGTGTATAGCCAATGTACAATTTTTGGTTTTAGTCCCCACTTTTTCCCTATTGCCTTTTTTCACGAGAATAAAGCTACCGTTGCTTTCCTCGCCCTTTCTTCAATATTAAGCTTAAAGTTCAGCTTCCTGTCCAAAATAACACCAAGGTATTTTGCACACTCCCTAAAGGGAATTTCAATACCCCCTAAGGAAATGGGCCTAACCGTGGGAGTTTTGCGATCTTTGCAGTACATGACTAGTTCTGTCTTTGCAGGATTTACCCCAAGACCATTATCTTTCGCCCATTTCTCAGTTATCCGGAGGGCTCTCTGTATAATATCTCTAACTGTTGATGGGAATTTTCCCCTGACTGCTAGCGCCACATCATCTGCGTACGCCACCACTTGTATCCTTTCTTTTTCTAGGGAAACCAGAAGGTCGTTTATAGCAACATTCCAAAGAAGAGGTGATAGAACTCCTCCTTGAGGAGTGCCTCTGTTCACATACCTTTGTATGTTTGCTTATCCTAGTGTGGCTGAAATGCGTCTCTTCCTCAGAAGTTCGTCTAACAGCCTAAGTATATCTGGATCAACATTTTGAGTTGTCAGTCCATTTAATATCGAGCTCGGATGGACATTATTGAACGCCCCTTCGATGTCTAGAAATGCCACGATTGTGTATTCTTTGACAGATAGTGAGCTTTCAATAAAACTGACTAGTTTATGTAATGCGGTCTCAGTAGACCTGCCCTTTGAGTATGCATGTTGTCGTTTCGAGAGCAAACTTGAATCGACGCTAGTTCTAAGATAAATATCTATCATCCTCTCCAGAGTCTTAAGTAGGAATGATGATAAGCTGATTGGTCGGAAATCCTTCGCATTGGAGTGAGAGGCTTTTCCCGCTTTAGGTATGAAAACGACTTTTGATTCCCTCCACTTTCGTGGAATATATGCTAAGTTGATACATCCTATATATATCGCCGACAACCAGGGGATAATTCTGTCAGCCACCGCTTGTAACTCCGCCGGAGTAATTCCATCAGGTCCGGGGGATTTGAATGATCCAAAGCTATTTAACGCCCATTTTATTCTCGATTCTGATACAATTTCCTCGATAGGAAACGACCGCTGAGCCACTATGGCACCGCCAGTGCATGGTTCAACCGTCTGATTTCCGGGAAAATGTGTGTCCAATAGTACCTCCAGCGTCTCCTCACTGGTCGTCGTCCAATTGCCCTCCGATCTTTTAATGAAACCTGGAGCGGAGCTCGTAGATGCTAGAACCTTCCGTAGTCTGGAAGCCTCGGATGTATTCTCAATGCTGCTGCAGTAATCATTCCAAGAGTTATGCTGAGCCTTTCTCAGTTCTCGCTTGTATCCTCTCAGATTCTTCTTGTAAGCGTCCCAATCCACAGGAGCTCTGGTGGGCTTTGCTTTGTTAAAGAGCTTCCTGCAGGATTTCCTCATATTACTTAATTCCGTAGACCACCATGGTGGTCGATTTTCCCCCCTTGGCTTCCCTCTAGGGCATGCAGCTTTCAGTGAGATGTTGAAGGCCTTAGTAATCCGCTCCACTGCGTGTTCTATATCTTGCACATTTCTCATATTTGTCTCTGTTATTTCCGGTATCATCATATTGAACGATTCCTTATACCTATTCCAGTCAGTTTTCCTAACATTTGGCGGAAATATGGTCTTGGTGATATGAACATCAAATTTGAAACTGACGTAGCGATGATCTGAGAAGCTGTGTTCACTTAAAACCTGCCACTCAGATATCATTTCATTCAGTTCTTGCGAGGCCAAGGTGATGTCCAAAACCTCTTGCCTGTTTTTAGTGGAAAAGGTTGGGACATCTCCCTTGTTGCAAACTACCCCTTGCATTAGTATCACTACTTCCCCATATACTATGATGCATTCGCATCGCATCCCATAATAAGTTTCGTCTTTGTTTTCAGTGACTCCTCCACTAAGGTCTTAACGGCACATGGAGGCATCTCCCTGTCATGTCCCATGTAGACCGAAGATACCCAATATTTGCATTTGGCTATTTCTAAATTGGCAACGACAGTGTCTGCATTGCACATTGAAGGAAGCAGAAACAAGTTAAGCTCGTTTTTAGCAATTATACAGGCTCGATTTACATCATTACCAGTATACTGCAATAGTTTGAACCCCGGAGTACTTAATTCACATATTTTGTTTCTATAAACATATGGTTCTTGAATAAGAACTATATCTATGTCCCCTTTCATCAGGAGAACTTTTGAGGCAGCACTTGCAGCCTTACAGTGATGAAGATTTATCTGGAGGATCCGTAGGACCATCGAGATTTTCAACAACCGTCACATCAGCCGCTTCAATCGAGTCATCAAGAATGTCCTCTTCAGAGATCTCGGTGACTCTCGCAATAACCATAGTTTCAACTTTGGTGAGTTCTGAGGCAGTAGAAACCTCCTCTCGCATACGGTGTCTATCCATGTCTTCAACTTTGGTATCTCCCTCGACTTCGCAAGAGGATCCGCTTACCTCTGATTCAGACAGAGGCTTGTCTATTTCTGAATCCTTTAGCTGATCGTTTTTATATACCTTCATTTGGATATAATGGAAGCTATAACATACACGGCCCTGGGACTTTGCTAGATGTGGCAAAGACTGAGTATTCAATATAAACACTGTACTAAACAGTTCATTTACTATGGGTAGTGGGTACTTGTCCACTACTAAGACGGGGTTGATCACTGCTTTGTAGTCCCCACAGATTCGGATCTTATCATCTTTCTTCCTGACAATCACAACTGGGGTCGCCCACTCGATACGTTCCACTTTTTTAATTACGCATCGCTTACCTGCACACAAAAAAAGTTTTTTCTGATTCAATCACGAAATTAATTGATCCAATTAATTTTTTAATTGAAATGTGTTTAATCACAGAAATGATAGTATCAATTAAAAAATTAATTGACAGTCAATTAAAAAATTAATTGATCCAATTAAATATTTAATTGATACTATCAATTTGTGTGATTGATTTTTATTTCAATTAAAAAATTTGTTAAATCAATTAAATTTTTAATTGAATATTTTTTAAAACTCAATTAAGATTTTAACTGGAAAAATTTTCGTGAAATTTTTTTCTGTGTGGTTATCAAGATCTTCTACTCTCTGCAGCAATAGAAAAGGTACTCGCCGCGCCTTCAAACATTTCGGTATAACTTTGGGTCGAATATTCTGACGAGCCTGAAACCCCTTTATCTTGCTCACTATTTTCGAAGATATATTCGAAATTTTTTCCAAGACACTTCTTAACCTGCCGTCTAAATTAGCTGATTCCTGGATCTTGTTTACTCTTGCCGATGACACACCACTTCTTTTCAACATATTCAGCCAGTCCAATCTAATTAACCGATTATAGTAATACCTCGATGTACGTCGTGATTGGTTTCGGAAATTGACGACGTTAACCGAAACGACGTAAGCCGAATTACAAATTGCTTCTACTTAAGTCCGCTGTGTCCGAGAATCAAAACAATAATGCATTCATGATTGAAAAACTACACACACGTAGAAATACATCAAATGCTAAACGTGTGCAGAGTTAAAACTGGGATTCCTCTGCTTTTACTTATAAATTGTAAACAACTGAGGCGGCGTAAATCGAATGGCGACGCGAAGATAAGTTGGATGTAACAAAAAAAATCGACGACGTAAATCGAATGGCGACGTAAATCGAAACAACGTAACCTGAGGCGACATTAATCGAGGGATTGCTGTATTACGTACCAGATGCATTTTAAACTTTGACATGTCTTGTGATCTTACTTTCACCCAAATATAACCACCGCAATCAATCGGTGTCTTGCAATAACTATATAGTACCAAATATGGCTCATGTATTCTTATTTTCTTTGAGAAATATTTATAAGCATCAGCAAGGCTTATGTAATGTTAAATGTAATATTACGATCTTTCACTTCTAGTGTGCTTAGAATTTTATCACGAATGTTGAATTCTTGCTTTCCATCTTAAAGACTTCTTGCTCCTATTCTTCCTTTCCACTGCATTCACTGTCCGATATTTGTTTCATTGTTCTTCTCTCCTTAAAACACCCGTCGCAAGTGACCTCTCTTTTTGTAAAAGTTACATACCGTATTTAGTAGCGTAGCCGTAACATTACGACAACGTATGATTTTTTTGGGGATTAGCCAACTTGAAAAAAAAACGTACCAACAAATTATCAAGAACTGGCAGAAAAAGTTTTTTTTTTTTACATTTAAAAGGAATTTAACGAAAAAATATTAATCTCATCGTCCATTTTAACCGAAAACAACACAATACTACATTTTTAATTAAGTATATTTTTACGCTAATCGCATTTTTCATCGATGACGCTTGTATTTTGATCATCTGATACGACGACGACAAGTATATGTTTGTTTTTTTCTGAATCTTACGACACACTTACGTTTTGCAAACGTTGGGTAATCGTTTGTATGGGCTGTCGTATACACAGAAAACAATTTCCGTAGTTAACGCCAAATTTAACTTATTTTTATTGCAAAAAAATTATTTGTTTATATTTCAATTTTATTATATTTTGCGAAACTTTCCACAGTCCAATGAAATTTTCGTTTTTTAAGTATGTCTCAAACATATTCTGAAGTAAACGCGAGTATTAAGTTCAATGACCGTACACATAAGTTCATTTTTAACTAAAACAAATGAAAATTTTCGTACGATTCCCAATAATAGTAAGAATGAACTAAAGGGTGATACGGTCAAAATTTGGTCAATATAAACTTGACGTATTTCTTTCAATTTTGCATTTAAAAAACCTGAACACCCCTCATTTTGAAGGTGTGTGTGTGTGTAGAATGTTGCTCCTATTTTGATTTTGGAATTCACTCTTCAGTTGTCAAAATGCCGTCCAAGCAAGAAGAGCAGCGTATCAAAATTTTGCTCGCGCATCGCGAAAATCCGAGCTACTCGCACGCAAAGCTGGCAAAATCGCTAAAAGTTGCCAAATCAACCGTTACAAATGTAATTAAAGTGTTTGGGGAACGTTTATCGACAGCCAGGAAGTCTGGATCGGGGGAAATCGAAAACCGGAAGCCGCTGAGACGACAAAGAGAGTTGCCGGTAGTTTCAAGCGAAACCCTAACCTCTCTCTGCGAGATGCCGCAAATAAGCTGGGTGTATCGTCTACAACCGTGCATCGAGCCAAAAAACGAGCCGGACTATCGACTTACAAGAAGGTAGTGACTCCAAATCGCGATGATAAACAAAATACGACGGCCAAAGCGCGATCCCGGAGGCTGTACACGACGATGCTGATGAAGTTTGACTGCGTGGTAATGGACGACGAAACCTACGTCAAAGCCGACTACAAGCAGCTTCCGGGACAGGAGTTTTATACGGCAAAAGGAAGGGGAAAGGTAGCAGATATTTTCAAGCACATAAAACTGTCAAAGTTCGCAAAGAAATATCTGGTTTGCCATCTGTACCTTTGGCTTGAAAAGCACCATTTTTATAGCTTCCGGGACTGTCAACCAAGAAATTTACTTGAAAGAGTGTTTGAATAAACGTCTGCTGCCTTTCCTGAAGAAACACGGTTGTTCCGTACTGTTTTGGCCGGATTTGGCATCTTGCCATTACGGTAAAAAGGCCATGGAGTGGTACGCCGCCAACAACGTGCAGGTGGTTCCCAAGGACAAGAACCCTCCCAACACGCCAGAGCTCCGCCCAATTGAGAAATACTGGGCTATTGTCAAGCGGAACCTAAAGAAGACCAAAAAAAAACTGCTAAGGACGAGCAGCAGTTCAAGGCAAACTGGCTTTCTGCGGCGAAGAAGGTGGACAAGGTGGCTGTACAAAATCTGATGACAGGTGTCAAGCGTGAGGCCCGGCAATTCGGATTTGGAAAAGCCTAACTGATTATTTTTCCTGAATTTTATACTAATTGAACTTGAAAAAGAAATTTAATTTGATTTTTTAAATAAACGATTTCACCGATTTACACGCGTTTTCCCTTGACCAAATTTTGACCGTATCACCCTTTATACATGGATCAACATTCAGAGTTGTCAGTCCCTTTAATATCGGATGGACATTATTGAACGCCCCTTCGATGTCTAGAAACTCCACGATTGTGTATTCTTTGACAGATAGTGAGCTTTCAATAAAGCTGACTAGTTCATGTAATGCGGTCTCAGTAGACCTGCCCTTCGAGTATGTATGCTGTCGTTTCGAGAACAAACTTGAATCGATACTAGTTCTAAGATAAATATCTATCATCATCTCCAGAGTCTTAAGTAGGAATGAGGATAAGCTGATTGGTCGGAAATCATTCGCCCTCGAGTGAGAGGCTTCTCCCGCTTTAGGTATGAAAACGACTTTTGTTTCCCTCCACTTTCCTGGGATATATGATAAGTTGATACATCCTTTATATATCGCCGACAACCAGGGGATAATTCTGTCAGTCACTGCTTTTAATTCCGCCGGAGTAATTCCATCAGGTACGGGGAATTTGAATGGTCCAAAGCTATTTAACGCCCATTTTATTCTAGATTCCGATACAATTTCCTCGATAGGAAACGACCGCTGAGCCACTGTGGCACCGCCAGTGAATGGTTCAACCGTCTGATTTCCGGGAAAATGTGTGTCTCCTCACTGGACGTTGTCCAATTGCCCTCCGATGTTTTAATGAAACCTGGAGCGGAGTTGGTGGATGCTAGAACCTTCCGTAGTCTGGAACCCTCGGACGTATTCTCAATACTGCTGCAGTAATCATTCCAAGAGTTATGCTGAGCATTTCTCAGTTCTCGCTTGTATCCTCTCATATTCTTCTTGTAAGCGTCCCAATCCTCAGGGGCTCTGGTGGACTTTGCCTTGTTAAAGAGCTTCCTGCAGGATTTCCTCATATTACTTAATTCCATGGCGGCCGATTTTTCCCCTTGGCTTTCCTCTAGGGCAAGCAGCTTTCAGTGACATGTTGAAGGCCTTAGTAATCCGCTCCACTGGGATTTGTATGTGGGTCGTGCAAACGTGGGACACGACCCACATTGCCGGGCAAACACAATTCCCTGAAGCTATGCCCGCAAGTCCGAAGCGTGGTACCTTCCAACATATCTACCCTGTAGGTCCTCAATATCGTAGAGTACATTTCCTAATTTTCTTCTAATTCTACATTTCATGTACTTAGGATTGAATTTTGCATTCACACAAAAATTTTTTTTTGATTTCAATCACGAAAATCGCGGATTCAATCTTTTTTTAAATGAAATGTCTTCAATCACGAAAATGGTAGCATCACACCCATGTTGATTGAAAACCAACACGATTTTCAATTAAAAATTTAATTGACTTTTGTCACGGAATCAATTAATTGTTTGATTGAATCAATTAAAAACATGATTGATTTTTAACATAAAATTCAATCACAGTTTTAATTGAATCAATTAAAATTTTAAGTAATTTCGCGACAAAAATTAATCAACTATTTGATTCATTCAATTCAATCAAAAAATTTATATATTGCGCTCCCAAAATCGTATTTAGTTTTATTTGAAATAAAAGAAAATATGTGTTTCTTATAAAACATATTTAGTATTTTATTATTTTTTGAATTATGCAATAGACAAATAAATTTGGTCCTTGTCATTTGTGTTTTGTTGTAACATAACTTATGCGCTTTACAGACTATCAGTTATTCCGGACGACAGTGCTCGTGTCGAACATATCCCATATATTGTTCACATTATAAGTTAAGTCCAAAGGCATAATCAATACTACTGCATGTTTATGGGATCGATAACACATTTACCGATTATTTAGTCATCGCCGACAAGTCGTATCGATCCGACACATTATAAGATTCTTTACAAACACCGACATTCCGTCCGGAATAACTGATAGTCTGTAGTGCATTACACATATAATTACTATCAATAACAACTATAGGGTGAAAAAATAGACTATATAAATCATTATCTTCCTTATCATAATAACCATGTCAGCATGTTCGTTCTAATATGTAAATGCGCCTAGATTTCCAATAAATCAGCAGCCTGTAAGCTAAATTAGTTTTTTCTGAAAGTAAACAGAATAATTGGAATTTAATTTTGCTCAATTAAAAGTTTATTTTGCTAAACATTACCTGCATAGAATATCAAGTTCAATTCTTAGTTCCAGGTTGCAGATTTAGAATCTGAAAAAAGTTATAATTTTAAAAGATCAATACATATTCTTATATATTTGATAAAATGATGGATTTGATTGATTGACCAATTTCACGAAATAAAATTGCTCACTAAAAGAAATGAATAATGTAAATTGTTTAATGTAAACAGGCTTCAATGGAAAACGGTATTCACATTTCACAATGTCTTACCTTCAATAAACGTATATTGTTTCCCATTTTTACAATACCACAAAACAAGGTAATTTCTAATGCGTTCTGTCATATATTTTTTCAAACATTTACCACGTGGCCATTTGTTGTTGCACACTTTATTTATTGCAACCCTTTGCTATGATTTGTTGTTGCGTTCAAAATATTTATGCACACATTTTGAATGCAGCAGACAGAATGTCGCCAATCATGTTCTTCAATTTACGCGAAAAACAAAAACCCAACCGTTCGTTACGAGTTACTTCCACAGACTGATCTCTCCATCATACATTTTTTAATAAATACCCATTCTCTTGTTCTCTTTTCGCTCTTTCCATTGCTCAAAATTATTCAATTTCAATCACAAAGGTGATTGCATCAATCACATGTGTAATTGGAAACGGAAAAATTTTCAATCACGTTTGTAATTGAAAATTATTTCCGAATTGATTAACAAATTGATTGAATCAATTAATATTTTAATTGGAAACGTAACAAATATCAATCATTTTTTTAATTGGTTTTTATTCGGATTTGATTAAATAATTAATTGAATCAATTAACATATTAATTGAATCCTTTCCAAATTCAGTCAAATGTTTAATTAAAAAAATTTTGGTGATAATTTTTTGTGTGTTAATTCCACGCTTAAAATTGCTTTGGGAATGGTTCTTCATGAAAACTTCCTGGCCCTCGGAGAATGTAGTCGGTTTACAGCGTGTATTATATGTCCTGCTGGCCTTCTCATTTGCCGCTTCCAATTTATTTCCGATTTTGTCGCGGATGTTCTGCATTTTGTCGAAGTGAAGGACCTCTGTGTCTTCATTTATCATATTCAATTTTTTCAGGATAGCATATGAAGAGCCGTGTTGCACCATGTTCTGACCAAAAACAGCTAAATATGGCGAACAGCCAATGGCTGTATGGAAGTCGCTACGTAACACAGAAAGAATCCTCGTGATATTGTTGTCCCAGTTTGTATGGTCAGACTCGCTCTTAAGAAAATATGTAATCTTGGATCTTATCTTAATCTTATCTCCCGATTTGCTCTTTCTGAGGCATTAGCCTGTGGAGAATAATATGCCGTTGTTATATGGGTAACACCAAAAGTATCAAAGAATTCCTGAAGCTCCTTGGATGAAAATTGCCTCGCATTATCGCTGTGCACGTATTGCGGTACACCAAACGTACAAAAAAGCTCATTTGAAAAGAAATCGATGACATTTAGCGAAGTCGCTGCTCGCATGGGCTTCAAAAATACGAACTTGCTGAAATGATCAATCGCTATGAATAGTTGACAATTCCTCGACTTGCTGCCCGGATATGGTCCTAAAAAATTACAGTAAATCCTTTGGAATGGGCGAGATGTTATAATCTGGTTCCCCATAGTTGGACGCGAAGTACTATTAACAGGTTTAATAATTTTGCAATCATCGCATTGTCTTATGTATGTCTTTATATCGCGTGCCATTCTAGGCCAGAAGTATTTCTGCCGAATTCTATATAATGTCCGGCCGTGTATACCGCCGTCATGTGTTTTACTTATCGTTTGACCTATCAGAGACTGGGGCAACCATATCTTCCATACATCGTCCTCACCAACATTCCGATCCCTGAATCTAACTCTTTTGTAGATGACATTGTCAATTACCTGTACATCTGGTAAATTATTAGAATTCTCGACAATATGTCGCTTGAGTTCGTTGTAATCATCTTCCTTGAAAGCGGTCGAAGAAATATCGATATCAGGTACTGGTATTGAAAGGTCAACCTGGTCCTCATCGAACCTGGAGAGAGTGTCAGGCATTATGTTTAAGGAACCCTTGCGGTGTTCCATCTTAAAGTCAAAGTTTTGAAGCTGTAGGCTCCAACGAGCCAACCTGCCAGACAAATCCCGTAGACTCATTAGCCAGCGTAGGCTGGAATGATCAGTGTATATTCTAAAAGGGAGCCCTTCAACATATTGCCTGAACCTCTTCACACATACTATAGCCGCCAGACATTTTAGTTCTGTAACTGTATAGTTACGCTGAGCCTTATTCAATTTCTTCAAAACATATGCGATGGGGTGTTCCTTACCCCGACTCCTATCCTCGATGCATCGCATTGAATTACAAATTCCTTGCTGAAATTCGGCTCAGCGAGAACAGGGGCCTCGGAAAGTGCCAACTTCAACTTTGAAAAAGAATCCATAGCCTCCGAGGATAGTCGGAACGGTTTATTAGATTTATGAAGACAGTTTGTCAAAGGCCCAGATAAATCAGAAAAATTCCTAATAAAAGAGCGATACCAATTGGTCATCCCCACAAAACGTCTCACTTGCTTCGGAGTCTTAGGTACCGGAAAATGGACTATGGCTTCGACTCTATTAGGGTTGACCTTGAGTTGACCACCTCCTATTTTATACCCTAAATAGTCAATATCCTTTTGACAAAATTTTGTCTTGGAGACGTTTATGGTAATACCAGCATATTGAAGACAATCCGCAACCTGTTGAAGTACGACAAGGTGACTTTCGTAATCAGGACTACACACGAGTAAGTCGTCTAGGCATATAAACACGGAATCACGTAATCGGGAAGGAATAGCCTTATCCATGAGGCGACTCATGGTTTGCGGACCGTTGCAAACGCCAAATGGCATAACCCTATATTGATATAGGGGTCTGCCCGGGACGCGGTCTTTTCTTTCGAATCCTCAGATAGAGGAATTTGAAAGAAAGCGTCTTTCAAATCTATCCCCGTTATAAAATGCGTGTCTCTCAAGCGACTTAATAAACCATTAATATGGGGTAGCGGATATGAATCCTTTCTCTTCAATGAATTACTTTTACTACAATCCAAACAGTCTTATCTTGCCAGGTTTACGTACAGTTTTTTTTTTTTTTTAAGCAAATTTTACAATACATGCTATGCTTATATAATACTACAACTAGTCTCTTAATTAAGAAGTGACTAACTAGTAGTTTAGGCAGATAATCTTATAATACTATATTAGTAATAAATTATTAGGAAAAAAGAAAACAATGTCAATGGACTTTAATTCGTAGTAAAACGAGTAATAAGGTCATGAGGCTTTACTCTGCGCAGTCTTTTTCTCATGTTGCTAATTTGAGAAAGCTCCGCTGCTTCGAAATTAATATGATTTTGCAGTCTTTCGTTGTGCTTCTTTGCGCGATTTGTGATCTCTTCTTTCACGGTTGTTACTTGAAGATCTCGATGTAAGTCGCTGTTTCTGACATACCACGGTGCGTTTACTGCATTTCTTAGTACTTTATTTTGAAAGCGTTGTATTTTCTCTATTTGAGTTGTTTTGGCACAACCCCAAAGTTGAATGCCATACAGGTTTACGTACAGTGATAATCGGGCTACACCATGGAGAGTTCGACTCTTCAATGACTCCATGAGTTAAAAGCCTGTCAAGCTCTTCATAGACTTCTGCCTGTCTAGGCGGTGAGGGTAATGTTTAGACTTTACGGGGGTGACATCACCCGTATCGATTCTGTGTTCGACAAGACTAGTGTGACCGAGGCCGAGTGTTTCATAAGAGGGAAATTTCAAAACAAGTTTGAGTCTCTGTTCGGGACTGAGCACATGAAATATAGACTTTTCTATCTCCCCTTCATCACTCAATTCAATACTAGATATCTTTGGAATTATTTTCGGAGCTAGGGCGAATAATCTCCAAAAATTCACCCCGAGATATCCCTCTTGAGACAGGGAAGGGGCAATATAAAAATCTATTATTTCAATAACACCTCTAAAAGTGACGGGTAATGAACAGTACCCGATAATGTCGCTTTTAGACCCGTTCGCTGAAGAAAATCTTGATCGAAAATTGTTTAAGTGAATGCCGGTCTCGCGAATGAAGTCTAAACTACCCCGTCCCAATACTGTAATTTGGACCAATTCAGGTTGTTGTGGAGGAAGAAAATTCACCTGAGGCGAATCGTCTTCCTTTTCCGAAACAATCTCGGGCTTTATTTCGGAGAACGAGTGTCCCCGGTTAACAACTCGTTCTTGCGTCCGTTTTCCGATAATTGGTGTTCACACTTGGGAGTTGTGACGTCCTTACGCCCACATTTGTAACAAAAAACTCGTCTTGTCTCGTCTGGACATTTATTGTCCAGACCCCATCTGAAGGCAGTTCCAGCATTTAATTCTGGAATAGTCCCCCTTCACATGCGAACGCGCAACCCTAATGGCATTTACCTGAGGATCGAAATCGTCTTCCAGATCATCACCATTGTCAACCGATAAGTCGTCAACTTGACGAGTGCGATGGGAATGAGTTTTGATCTCTCGAACAACCTTCTCAAAAGTCCGGGCCAACTCTCTAAGTTCTCCCAGGCTCTTAGGGTTTACGATAACCAACATAACTTTAAGCTCAGGGAGTAAATTCTTCTTTATAATCTCGATTAGTGACGCATCAACCATTGGGCTACGTAGTCTAGAATTCATTTGAATGATAATTGAATGGAAATCACCGTATGTTTCCTTCAGATGTTGCTTTCTGGTCGAAATTCTGATTCTAATTTCATTGTCACTTTCTAAATTTCCGAATTCTGAAGTCAATGCGGATTTCAGTTGAGAATAAGTCGTCTGGGGGTATTGTCTCATGTACAACCAGTACCAGGTTTCGGCTTTGCCCGTTAGAAATATTTGGAAGTTGTTCAGTAAATAATCTAAGGGACATTGTGTCCTCTGGGTTAACACATCTATCTTGAATATGAAATCCGAAACGTTACCTTCTCCATTGAACGTGACGTTCCAATCCTTAAGATTAATTCGAGGTGAACTCGATGCAAAATTTTGCAACTGATTATTATTGCTAGGGGTCGGAGGTCCCGATCCTGCATTCTGTACTGGCTGGCTAATAGAATCTCTCAAAGATCGCATTTCCTGAGCTATTTCCAATCGACTGGCAGCCAACGCCTGCTGTATGTATGCCATAAGGGATTCTATCGTGTTCTCGTTCATACGAGGATTTGCAGCCAAAGGTGGGGGATCCCCTAAATTTTGGTTACCCGATTCCATTTGACTTGTCTGACTAGAACTTCCAGAGGGTGATACACAATGATCGGCACTAGAATAGGGATCACAATTGCTGTAGTGATCTTCAGAAATATTCTGTCTTATGCGCTTTACAGACTATCAGTTATTCCGGACGGAATGTCGGTGTTTGTAAGGAATCTTACAGTGTGTCGGATCGATGCGACTTGTCGGCGATGACTAAATAATCGGTAAATGTGTTATCGATCCCATAAACATGCAGCAGTATCGATTATGCCTTCGGACTTAACTTATAATGTGCACAACATATGGGATATGTTCGACACGAGCACTGTCGTCCGGAATAACTGATAGTCTGTAAAGCGCATTACACACGATTGACTTTGAGAATTCGAAACTGTATTGCAAATTTGACCTGGTGTGAACGTAGACTCAATGGAAGATTCTTGAGATGTTGTGTTAACACTTACAGAGCTGCCAAAATTATTGTCGTTGTCAATTAGAATTCTCTTCCCTCTGCCTAGTGTACTAGTAACAGAAGTGTTTATCATTGCGTAGAAAAAAATCCTGAATTTTCACTCCGTTGCTTTTTCCCTAGGGGAAAGGGTTTGTCTTGGCTCTTTTCCAAAAGTTTCAGAACTTAAAGTACTTTTAACGTTCGCCTCCGATGTTGAATGAGTCGTTATCTGGTTATTCAGTGTAATAATGTATTTAGTTTGCATGAACTTTCGGATATGTTCCAAATCCATTTACGTGTAAAAATGGTGTTATAAAGCGAATGCATAGAATAATTGAGGAACGCTAGGGAGGTTATTTGTATTCGTTGTCTGGTCTAAATTCAAGAAAGGGCTAAGATAATCTGCCTATCTGACTCTTTCTTATGTGAAATTTGGTCCATCGGGCCTTCCATTTGAAAACATTCGGATGACTCAAGCCTAAATATAATAATCTTCTTGGGACTCTTGGGACTGTTCGAATTGAGCATAATTCATGCGCTTTACTTCGTGTTCAATTCCAACCACTCGACAGCTGTTCACTAATAACACGACTGAATGGCAATAGAAGTGATCACTGAATTATCTCAATGATTAATATTTCCAGTGCAACTACAACCTGACATATTTCTGATAAAATATCGGCGAGGACTACCAGAAATCGAGAATCGCTAAAACAAAGTAAAGGCGGTTCAATATAACAGAATTTCCTAAAGTATTATTTGCCGTGACTGAACGTGTTTCATTACAATGACACCAGGTATGATGATAATAGCCCAATGAGCACGACTCTAAAAACAGACAGACACCCGCAAATAATATGATATGTACGATTCGAAACGATTTGATTTACTTTTTAGGTGACAATTAAAATAAAAATAAATTATTGCTTGAACGTT
The DNA here is from genome assembly GCF_050003625.1 of Haematobia irritans. Lineage (NCBI taxonomy): Eukaryota > Metazoa > Arthropoda > Insecta > Diptera > Muscidae > Haematobia > Haematobia irritans. Next base: position 77,088,012 of record NC_134400.1, on the reverse strand, counting down.
GGGCGCCATCTATGTTACGCACCGTATATTAAATGCCACTGGCACAAGAAAACATATTTGGTTAAAGAACATATCCACAGAGTCATGGAAAGATGGTCCCCTGACAATCTCAGGCAGGTTAGATTGGTTGCTGAACCGATGTTCTTGGCGCGTAAGCATATTGTGAAATATCCATGCCATAAAAATTTTATTCCAGAATAAGATAATTGTTCAAGGTATATAAATGAAAATAAAGTCCTGAATCGTTACATTGGTGGATATGACAGGGTGGTTTGTCATATCAAGGTACATTTTACCCCCCCAAATCACCTATGACAGCCTGAGTACCTGATATTTCAAAAGCTGTCCCTAAAAGACCAGATCCTAAAACTTATACATTTAGCCTACCTAGCATTCCTCTTAAATAATGACAATTTAGAAATTCATGTTCAATACAATATATTTGGGTGACATATGAGGTACGAATGGGTTATAAATAGTCGTGTTCAAAGTAATTTCATTTAACTTTTGACATAGGATTTAACTTGTATGTAAAAAAAATATTTCGGGGTTACCAAAATGATTTTTGAACTAAAAGGTTGATAGATGTCGTATCATGACCAAATTTAATTTAATACCCTCACTTTCCCTGTTTTGTTTTCCTTTTAAACCCTATTTGTCAAATTACCGCTACACTTCTAAATTAGATGATTGAGCTCAATAAACCAGTTTCGTAGAATGGCGAAAAGTAAGCAAAAAAGTATGACGTTTCAACGAAGGGCATAAGTATTAAAAGAAATCATAAATCTTTGTGACACCAATCAATCTTTACATGTTAAAACTAAATAGAAGAAGAATAAAAATAATGAACACACATACCATTGCATAATTCTCACTAGAATATTTAACTGTGATCATTAACTCACACCCCTTTTACTTGCTTATGTATGTGTAGAGAAGTGCACATGAATTTTGCATGTAGAGAAAAAAATATGTATAGGCTATATACTTAATGCTTCTTCCTTTTTTATGTATACCCATTTCGCAGTCGTGTGTGCGAGAAAAGTTATTTGACATATCGATAGATCGATTATTCGATAAAAAGGACGTGACCTTATAATACGGGTAGCTAACAGGATCACAATGAAAGCAATCCGTAACAAATGCCCATAAAATGTAAAAGATATCTGGCCCTCATGGCCTCGTCCCTTCCAAAAATCGCCATCGCCGTCTCGAAACGTTTTACCCAGCGCTTCCAGGTTGTAGCTTTTTCATCAAATAGCACCATTTTTATCTCTTTATTTATATTACAACTGAGTTACTACTCATCTAGTAATTTTACAGTAGTTACAATTACAATACTAGAATATTTACCCTATTGTAGAAATTTGGTGAGAAATAGTTCAACAACTATACTCTAGCTTGTTACTTTTCTGGGGTTAGTTGACCAGATCCAGGGGGACAATCCTATGGAGCCTCCTAGAGGTGGAGTAGTTTCTATATATATTATTTAACTCGTTGTTTGGGTGATTCTGAAGTTTAGTTTTATGTTTTCGAGCAATGAGTGAAATTTGTTGAGAAATTGTTCTCACTTCTAAATCTCGATGCAAGTCACTATTGCGCATTGACTATAGTACGAAGAATGGCGTTTTGTGTTTTCTGGATTGTATCGAAACCATATTGGTTTGATAACTTGATTATATACAAGAATTTTATTGTTGACTGATATTCTATCGTCAACGAACAACCAGTAAAGTTGGCGAAATTTAAGTTTGACCTCTGTGTTTTTTTCTTGACATATTCTTTCCATCTTCAAGGCTCATTCCCAAATATTTTGCGGAATTTGCAAATGGTATCCAATTACCGTTCAAATACAATGGCGTATGTGAAATCCGTTTATTCGTAAATGTCATATGAATGGACTTGCTTTCATTTACGTTCATCCTCCATTTATCAATCCAGCATTGAATGTTGGATAGAGCATTGCTAAGCTTTGAAGTGGCTTCAGTTTCATTATTTGCAGTGGCAAGCACTGCAGTATCGTCGGCAAACGTAGCAATAGTTGCCCCGAGGTTATTTTGAATATCTCTGGTATAGAGAAGGTACAATATTTGTCCCAGGACACTTCCCTGTGGCACTCCAGCGTGAATCGGCTGTAGTTTAGAATAAGAATCTTCTATTTTTACTCTGAAGTGTGTATTTGTAATGTATGATTCTAAAATTTCATATAGTTCTGTTGGAAGATCGTTGTACAGTTTTGTTAAGAGACCTTGATGCCAAACTTTATCAAAGGTTTGACTTATATTTAAAAAACCGCGGAGCAGACCTGCTTGTTTTCCATCGATTTTTCTGCTACATCGATAACTCGATGAACTTGTTGGATAGTCGAATGTTGGTTTCTAAAACCAAATTGGTGGCTTGGTATCAGGTTCCTGGTATTTATCGGGGGCTGCAATCTCGTAAGAAGCAGTTTTTCGAATATTTTTGACATGACCGTTACGGTAAGATGTTAAGAGATGGTCAGGTTTACCTGGCTTTTTTATAACAATAATTTCTGCTACTTTCCATTCTAATGGAACATATTTTAATCGAAAGCATACATTCATAATCTACAACACCTTTTTTAGTGCAATATTTGGGAGCTTTTTGATTATTTTTCCAGTTATTAAATCGTAACCTGACGCTTTCTTTGCACTTAAATCTTTGGTAATATTTTTCAACTCTTTAAAAGTTATTGATTTTATTGTGATATGATCAAATTTCTAGTTTTTCCATGTCGGTCCCTTTTTCTAGTGTCTTAAAAATACCACAGAAGTGTTTTGCGAATAGTTCCGTTTTTTCTTCAGGCTTACGGGCCCACGAGCCATCAACATTTTTGATTCGAAGGATTTTCGGAGAAGATTGATGATATTGTTTTGTGGCTTTCCATAAACTGTAGTTGGTTTCTTTAGTGGATGTTAATCTACTTAAGTGTAAACCCATAGTATTGTTTTTGCATTCATTTGTCAGTTTTTTGAGATCAGCAATAAGTCTGCATAATAACTCCCGAATTTCCTTCGGATATTGTTATTAGCATTAGTCTCCATAACTTCGGGAGTACTTTCCCATGCTGATACTTGTATATCTTCAATGAATCTAGATAGTTCTTCACCGATTTGAGATTTAGTTTTGAGTGGAGCGTGCAGTTCTATCTTATCTTTGAGTTTGTAATTGAAATAATTCCAATTAGTGCGATTGTTTGTTAAGAAATTTGAGGGTTCTTTAAGTATGACATTATTACTGACAGTCATTATTAATGCAGAATGATCCGACGAAGATAAATCGACAAAGTTTTCTACATATATAACATTTTTGTGTATATTTTTTATCACGAAGAAGTCGATTAAATGAGGAATTTTGTCCTCATTTGACGACCAATATGTGGGTTTATTACCGGAGTATACCTCACATTTCAGTGTTCTGCAGGCTTTTTGCAGTTGGTGTTCTTTTGCTGTAGTAAGTCTGGAATCCCAAAGCTTGTTTTTTGCATTGTAGTCTCCTCTTGGGATAAAATGATTATTGAAAGTCTGTAGAAGTTCCACGTATTGCTGATATTGAATATTGTGTCTTGGAGGGGAATAAATCGATGCTATTTTAAAGGATTTATTGTGTTTCAGGTTAACTGTAACTTGAAACATATCCGTTTCAATCTTTTCTTCCTCATGATGAAGGATATTATCCTTTATGATAACTGAGTTTTCCTGATGGATGTAACGCATTATAGAAGGTGTAACCTTGTATAGTTAGAATTGAATTTTAGTCAAATGACTTTCGATATCAATAATATATCTATTTTAAATTCTTTGAGAAAACACTCAATTTTATTTATCTTTTTTTTCTTTTTATTTATCTTCTAGTTAAACCATTACAGTTCCATGTTGCTATTCTAAACGTTGACATGTTTAAGAACTATTGTTTCGGAAATTTGTTCCGATGGCATTTATTTTATCTAACAACCTTTCATTTAGTTCCGCTTGAAAGTCCAGGCGGCGGCTAACTTTTTCTATATTTTTTAGAATTTTATTTAGAATTATAGTAGTATCGGCAATAGAAGATTTGCTTTTCTGAGCCCTGAGTACACTCGAAAACGTTTGTGGTTGTTGATCATTTAATTCTTGAATCGGGTTTTGTATGATTGGTAACTCCACAGCTATGTGTTGCGAAGGTTGCCCCCTTTTCATATTTTCCGCACGCACAACTTCATTATTACGTTGCGAAGGTCTCTCTTTAACTGCTCGCGAATCTTTTGCAATTCTTTGGCAACTTCACATCCTATATAACTAGCAGGATGGTTGCCATTACAATTAATGCATTTTGGAACTATTATCTTTGGCTTTTCTCAGTTTTCTGTGTCATGCTTACCCGCACATTTAACACATCTTGGTTCTCTTTTGAAAGTATCGTTTTGTATGATTGTAACCTTGACATCGTTTACACATGTTTAGTTTGAGTGCGAACTGCCTCTATTTTTCTTTCAGATTTTCAGACTCAAAATATTTGAAATTCTGAAGATATTATCCATATTGTCTTCTCGATCAAATGTTACACGGAAAAGTGGAAGCTTTCTGTCAAGGATGTCTTCCTTTGTGCACGTGTAATGAAGACCTCGTACAATAACTTTGTTAGGTCTTTCATTCTTGTTTTCGTACATTACACGCACAGAAAAAACATGTTTGGACATGGTTGCCGCATCCATTTATTGCTTATCTAGAGTATGCAATTGTCGCGAAAACCATGTATTTTGTCTTTGTAAAAATAATTTTCGAGCGGAGAAAAATGTATGGTGGCAATAAGCATTTGAATGGTTCTCAAATACCGCAAACATGTTCTATCATTTAAATGATAGAATTTGAGACCATTAAATTGTTGGGAAAATCATGTACTTGACCATTCATTTTTTTTTTTCTTTTTTACAGGGAAAAAAGTATTTTAAAGGTTAAGTATAGACATGTCTAGAACCATTACATGACCATAAAGACCATTTACATTTTTTCGTGACGATTTAATTTTTTAACTTCTTTGCAGCGAAAAGAATTTTATAAAAACATTGAGCAGGTACACATGATTTTCATTTTGCGCGTCAGTCGTGTGTTGATTGTTTCTTGGAATGGACGGAGAATACGGATTTACTGTGTTTTGTGTTAATGTATTTATTCAGAAGTGGCACGTGGTTTTATGTGAACACAAAAAAGGAAAGTGTAATTGAAAAAATGTACCTGTTTTTTGTTCTGCATTTTGCTATATGGTATAATTTATTTTTATTTGCAGTTACATGTTGTCTGCGTTTGTACATTTGATGGGCACGATGTAAATGTGGAATAATTAATTATTGTTGAAATTGAAATAAAATGTGTAAAAATACACTCAAAAAAAAGTGAACTCTCTATTTCACTAAAGCCAATTTAACTTTATTTTAGTTCATGGAATTATTATGTTTGGAGAAAGTTTCCTTTACTCTAATAATTTTTTGTGTACGTTAGTTAAATTAACTAAACCCGAGAAAAAAAATATACTCAAATGAAGCATAAAGATTAACTAAATTCGTGCCTTCCACAAAATAGTTCAGAATTTCTTTAAATTTGTAAATTTTACCAAAAATGCATCCATCATGAACTTCGTATGTCACTAAAGACATTCTTGCAATTTTGAAATCCAAGTTTTTCCTTCAAACTACAAAATTTTCTTTAACAAGTGAAAAAACTTAGTTATGTCTAAAAAATTTCTTGAATTTGTCGAAAAATGTTTACTTATTTTTATGACCTCGGCTCGATGCAAACGTTTGTAATACTGTTTAGTTAAAATTTTCTATAAATATTCAAATTTTTCTAAAATTAACCAAAAGTTTTCATCCTAGTGGGTTCACTGTTTTTTCAGTGTATATGATGTTTTGCTTGAACGGCATTATAAATACAAATAAACAATGAATTAGTTTATAAATAAATAAAAACAAACAAATAAAGTTAATTTTGTGTTTTCTTTTCTCAAGTGGCGTCCTTTTTTCGACGATGAAAAAAGTTTTTTCATAAACATTTTAGGTTGTGACCATGTTCTTTTAACTAGGAGAAAAACATTTTTAATGGATACCATAACATTTTAGATCGTGACCATTGTCTTTTCATTCAAACAAAATTCTTTTTATCAATATAATAACATTTTAGATGAGGACAATTACATTTTTCTTAGAACCATGTTCAATGAGCCAACATGGTTGCAGGTTAAAATGTTACATGGTCGCCGCAAAAAATAGCTCCAATCATATTATTTTGCTCTTCGAATATGATTGTGACAATCATGTTTCTCTTTGCGTGTACGATTCAGTTTTCATTGTGTTCAATTTGCTGACAAACTTCTATAACTATTAGGGTCAGCTGTGTTAAATTTTCCAAACATTATTATTAAGAGAAGTAATGACATAGTTTTAGATTTGAATGCCAGCAATATTGATTGGTGGTGGTTTATTTTATTATAGTATTATCTGTTTGGTATTCTTCCTCTTCGAGAAATTTTCACTGATCCGTGCGTCCGTTTCACGAATTTCTGAAGTTTTGTTAACTTTGGATCTGTTTTTCTTACCTCGTTTTAAGATCCAGTTTGTTTCCCTTTCGAGCTCCTCTTCATCTGTGTTGTATTGATTGATGATTTACATTGGTTATTATTTCGTCATCAACAGAAGTTTGATTAGCTGATGCCATTTCCAACGGCTCAGTTATATCTTCAACATTGTTTTCATTATTAGTTAACAGTTGTTTCTTTAAACAATTATTTTCTTCCTTTAATTGATGCAATTCTTGAAGTATAATATCAATAGTATTCTGCATTTCATTAACTTGTTGTTTTAACATTATGTTTTCATTTTGAATGATTTGAGATCTATGTCCTCGCAGTGGAGTACCCCCGCCGTGAGGCGGGTTATTGAAACTCATTTGGCTTTTTGATAATAATAATTGTAGTAATTGTAGTAATGATAATAATTGTAGTAATTGTAGTAATGTACACCACCTAGGTTTTCTGTCTATGCAGTATAGCAACACCATTTAGTTGTCACAAAGAGTGACACGATCAGCTGCACATGTTTTGGTTTTTTGTTCACGAGAGACAGCTATATTTGCTAATTTATCGTAATTAGATAAATTTATAATTTTTGTGGAATAGTTTATGTCGGAATTAAATGGCATTAAAGTTTGCCTTTTTCATTCAAACGACCGGCCGCGAGGATGTAGTCTTTACATACTACGACGCCGCGAAACAAGGTGATTTTTGTGAAAAGTGTTTGGAATCTCGGGTATGTTTGTACTTTGTAATATTTTGGAGCGGTTTAATATGACGTGGTATTTTGTAATTCAAAAATTAAAACACAAATTTTACAAAAAAAAGATGGTAGATTTATTTTTTCTTTTTAACACGTCTACAAATATTTTCTAACTAACTCAAAAAATATGTATTGGAAAATTAAGGCAAGCAACAAAAATGCAATGCCTACAAGATATTCTCTTGCAAAATTCAAATATTAAAACAGAAATATATTATGCTAGCACTACATACTTGACAAGAAAGGTAATGTTAAAACTACTTTGTTAAAATATTTAGTTTGGTTTGATTATAATAAAGTTACATGAATACAAACACAAATAAGAAAATTCAAATCTAAGGTTACTTGATGAAAATTGAAATTTGATATTTAAAATATAATTATAAGTATAATAAAAAATAATGCAGCCACCACAGTACCCCCTCCCTAGTGTTAACGAATTTAAACACCTGGTGCAAATGATACTGTTTTCCGGATCGCAACTTCATTGGTGGTGTTGAATTTGATTGTTTATTGCTTGTACCTTCTGAGATTTTTGCTGATTGCGATTCATTTAGTAGATATGCAGGTTTGAGCCGATCTATTGATATGACTTTTTCATTTTGTCCGTATCTAATCTTGAATATCTTGCTAGTACGTGAAATAACCTGAAATGGTCGTTCATAGGGAGGCTGCAATGGTTTACGCACTGCGTCAGTTCTCACAAAAACATGTGAACAATTCATAAGATCCATTGGAACAAAAACATTTTGGTTCCCATGTCTCAGACCTAGTGTTGGTCTCACTCTCTGCATAGCATCTCGAAATTCGTCAACCCATTGTCCGAGTGTTTGGAGTCGACAGCATCAAATATTTCACCAGGTAGTTTTAAATTGGTCCAAAGACCATTTCAGCGGAAGAAAATCCAATATCTTGAATAACAGCTGAATGTAAACCCAACATAACTACTGGGAGAATTTGTACCCAATTTTGTGACTTATATGATTTAATTGCGGTCTTCATTGTTCGATGCCATCTTTCAACTTGGCCGTTGCTTTGTGGATGATATGGTGTAGTGTAAATAATATCTACACCTAATAACGCGAAATTCCCGAAACAAGGCGGATTCAAATTGTCTTCCTTGGTCTGTTGTTATACGCGATGGAACGCCATAGCGAGAAACTCATCCGGACAAAAATGCAGAAGCGACGGTAGGAGCTGTTATGTCAGGCAAAGGAATAGCCTCGGTCCATCTGGTGAATCTGTCAATACAAGTGAGAACATACCTGAAGTTTCGACATAAGGGCAACGGACCAACCAAGTCAATGCTGATATTTCTGAAACGTTCTGTTGGTGGTTTGAAATCCCCAAGGGGACTTTTTACATGTCGATTAATTTTTGCTTTCTGACAAGGGACACAACATTTTGTCCACATGTGTAGATCCTTGGAAATTGATGGCCAAACAAAACGTGATTTAATCAAATTTATTGTTGCCCTGATTCCTGGATGAGAAATTCCATGGAGAGATTCAAAGAGTGCTTTACGGAAACAGGAATATAGGGTCGTATTGCTTTGTTGACACATCACAATATACTTCAATATTTGAACCAGGGACTGCTATCTTTTTTAATACAAGCGATGTATTTCCATTTAAAAGTTGTCGTAATTCTACATCAGATCCTTGCACACTAGCTAAATCTTTATAATTCAAGGGTGACGGCAATGATATAGCATCCATTCGTGACAAACCGTCGGCAAACAGTATTATATTTTCCAGAAACGTGTCTTATGTCAACGGTATGTTGACCTATAAAATCCAGGTGGCGTAATTGTCGCGGAGATGCCTTTTCTGGTTTTTGCTTAAAAGCATATATAAGTGGCTTATGGTCAGTGCAGATAAAAAACTCTCTTCCCTCTAAAAAATATTGGAAGTGTTTCAGTGTCGAATATGCGGCAAGAAGTTTCTGTCGTATGCACTGTATTTCATTTGAGCAGAGCTCAACTTCTTTGAATAAAATGCAATAGGCTCCCACTTACCATCAATAAACTGTTGCAATACTCCACCCATTCCTGAATCTGAGGCATCAATCCAGAGAGACGTTGGAGCATTAATTTTCGGATGAACCAGCAGAGTTGCATTCGCTAAAGTAGTCTTGCATTGCTCAAAAGCAAGAATTAAGTCTTTGGTCCATTCAATCTTGGTGTTTTTTGCTTTCTTGTTTCCGGAACAGATGGCGTGAAGTTTTGATTGCTGTTGAGCTGCATTGGGAATGAATCGTCTATAAAAATTAACCATTCCTAAAAATCTTCTTAATTCTTTTTCGGTCTCTGGCAACTTATAATTTTTTATAACTTCAACGCGTGATGGGAGTGGTTTAATACCATTGCTGTTGACCAAATATCCCAAAAACTCGACTTCCGCAGCTCCTAGTACTGATTGGAATAATTGGTAGTAACACCAAATTCACGAAACCGCCGAAACAATTTATTAAGATGTTCCAAATGCTCTTCTTTGTTGGCTGACGCAATTAGAATATCGTCAATATATGCATAACAAAAGTCCAAACCTTGTATGACCTCATTTATAAAACGTTGAAAAGACTGCGCTGGCGTTACATAACCCGAATCCCATACGGGGAAATTCAAATAATCCGAAAGGGGTTATAATGGCAGTCTTGGGAATATCTGATTCTTCTACAGGTATCTGATGGTACGCTTTTACTAGGTCGACTTTACTGAAAATCTTTTTACCGCTCAACAAGTGCCCAAAATCGTGGATGTGGGGAACTGGGTAGCGGTCGGGAATGGTAACAGCATTTAACGACGATAATCGCCACATGGACGCCACTCCCCGTTAGACTTCTGAACCAAATGCAATGGACTTGCCCAAGAACTTTTTGAAGGACGACATATACCCTGCTTTAGCATCAAATCGAACTCACGTTTAACAATTTGATAGTTTTTCAGGGGACAATCTTCGGGCCTTTGAGTATACTGGAGGGCCTTCTGTATGAATAAAATGTTTTACGGAATGCTTTATGGGTGAAATTCGATTGTCATTTTGGGTTAATTCGGGAAACTGGAGAAAAAGTTTTTGAAATTGATCTAACAGAATTCATAGCTGCATAGCATTTCGAACCCTTATTTTCTGAATTGGATACATTATCTATTAAACAATTATTCCTCACATCTACCAACAGCCCAAAATGACTGAGGAAATCAGCACCAATTATTGGTCTATTGACATTGGCCACAATAAAATTCCAAGTAAATTCTCGTTTGAGGCCAAGGCGTAGACAAAGTTTCTTGAAACCAAAAGTTTGAATGGGAGTTTCATTAACCGCTATTAATTCAAGACTAGATGCAGGTTTCCGTTTCTCCATGGAACTTGCCGGGAAAACAGATACATCGGCGCCAGTATCGATGAGAAACTCGTATTTTAAGTTCGTATCACGAACGAAAAGGCGACATATCTCCCGGCAGTTCCCGTCCGTCACCGAAGACGCGGTGCCTTCTAGTTTTCCGAGTTGGATACAAACGAGCAAGGCTGAACACATTTTGTAGCTCGTTCTCGAATTTTGTAATGGTACCAACAAAATGGCTTTCACCTCGACTTACCCTGTGATCTGCCTCTTGATTTGGAACGATTTCTTGGATGACTTGAAAGGAGTTCAATCTTCTTTGTTAGTTCTTCGATTTTGGCCCTCCAAATCTTGTATTTGTGTCATTTTCGGTGCCATTCGAGATGATATTGTATTTACATCCCATGATTCAGAAGTATATATATATATATATATATATATATATATATATATATATATATATATATATATATATATATATATATATATATATATATATATATATATATATATATATATATATATATATATATATATATATATATATATATATATATATATATATATATATATATATATATATATATATATATATATATATATATATATATTATATATATATATATATATATATATATATATATATATATATATATAATATATATATATATATATTATATATATATATATATATATATATATATATATATATATATATATATATATATATATATATATATATATATATATATATATATATATATATATATATATATATATAATATATATATATATATA